>NW_028186269.1:739416-740980 GCF_003343005.1 Rhea americana
ATAACCACTGGTCTTCTAGAATGTATTTACAGCTCACTGGAGAGGCCTGTCTCATAGGAGCTATTTCTTGGGTTGCACTTTTCCTAAGCATGTCAGTTAGTATGTCTTGGGAGACAAAAAAATATRCATTGCACGGTAAGTATTTCCAACTACAGTAGCTAAATGAATGCAATCAGTTGAGCTTTTTCACCAAAAAGTTGTAAACCTGTGCCACATATACTAGTCTTAACATGTCTTCCTCTTTGGTGATGAAAGATCCTCTGAGGGCTTAAACTGTCAGTGGAAGCTGTGGAGATGGAAAGAAATACACATACCTTCTTATTCTATGACTCTCTGATTCTGTGATTTTAGAAAAAAATAGGTAGGCACATTTGTCTATGATGGATAACCACACCATAACTTAATTTGCATAAAGGCAACTGTGTGAGGCACATAGGAAATACAGACCAAGACTCTTAAGAAGATTTTGCCTATACCCTGTCTTCACAACAATTAAACTCATTGTTCAGGAGTTTTAATRATAAACTCTTCTGGCAAATCCTCTCACATATACTTTGAGACTGTGTCTAATARGCTGCAGATTTTTACAAGGAGATTTTCTCTTTACTCAGCATGTATGAGCATTAGCCCTTGTCTACACATAACAAGTTTTCCTGATATAGATTAACTGGTAGAAATATACCAGCAAGTCTGCTTAAAGAATAAGTGTTTTGTAATAGCTTAGCTGAATTTTCTTGCTCAGATTATGCTCTTAAAGCAAAATGCARGGTTTGTCAGTATAACTGCATCCAGGAGACAAAAAATGTCTATCTCACTGTTGCAATTTTTAAGCATAAAAAAGACTTGTTCATAAAAATAGAAATACAATAATTAATGAATATTTCTGTTCTCAGGTCAATGTAAAGTCTGAGCACTGATATCCATTGGTACTGATAGCTATAGCTGAGTCATATGTTTTCATCTGCATATTGTTATCAAAGAGGTGAAATTGAGCTTGAAAATGCTCTAAYTGTTCCTTAATATGTTTCCTTTATATGTTTTAGGCATCTCAAAACTTAGGCTCAGTTTGTCTTCAGAGGTTTCAGGCTTGGACCTCACTCGTTATTTTGTCAAAAAAARAGTATATAGGTAGAGTCAGAACAAAAAAAGGGGTGTGTGTGTGTTTGGAGATGTTTCCTCAGTCTGGATCTTTATATATCTTGTACACTCAGATAGATTAAAARCTGTGAAAAATGAAGATCCTCCAGAAATGGTAATTATAGATTAAAACATGTTAAGAATAGCGTTCATATAAGCACTTGCAATAGACCAATTTGAAATCTTTCCACAAACACAGGGTCTAATCTGTAACAGAATTGCTTCTCAGGAAGTGCAGCTTAGATGAGTGGACAATGAGGTGGATTGAGAATTGGSTGAAAGGCAGAGCTCAGAGGGTTGTGATCAGCAGTGCAGATTCTAGTTGCAGGCCTGTAGCTAGTGGTGTTTCCCAGGAGTCAGTACTGGGTCCAGATTTGTTCAACTTATTCATCAGGGACCTGGATAAAGAAACAGAGTGCCTCTTCAG
>NW_028186269.1:742280-789976 GCF_003343005.1 Rhea americana
GAGAAGACTGAGAGGGCATCTTACCAATGTCCACAAATACCATAAGGGAGGGTGTCAAGAGGGTAGGGTCGGACTATTTTCAGTGGTGCCAAGTGGCAGGACAATAAGCAACGGAAACAAACTGACACATAGGAAGCTCCACCTGAATATGAAGAAAAAATTCCCTGCTGTGAGGGTGACAAGGGCACTGSMACAGGTTGCCCAGTGAGGTTGTAGAGTCTCCTTCTCTGGAGATATCCAAAACCTGCCTGGAAACAATCCTGGGCAACATGCTCTAGGTGACCGTGCTTGAGCAGGGAGGTTGGACTAGATGATCTCCAGAGGTCCCTTCCAACCTCAACCAWTCTCTGATTCTGYGATCCTATATGCARAAAGATCTTGAACATTTCAGCTAACATCTRTACTAGTAAACTAAACAATGCMAAGCCCTGCATGCTAGTCAAGCAACACAGTTTGGCCAGTTAAGGTCCTGGACTTCAACAGCAACTCTATCCAGACTACTTCCTGCGAATGGTCCCCACCCATACAAACTCCTGTATATTGTCTGGGAATGCTTGGATGCTAGTTGGAGAGGGTCAAACAAGGCCAGGGATGATGCTAACAATTTAACAGTACAGGGTTGAGTTTCATTGCCTGGGAATGATTCCAGTTACTCTTTAATTGTTACAGAGACAGTTTCAGAGCTCCAAAAGTTGAGATTAAGATGATACCTAGCTAAACCTTCTCCCATATTTCTTCTTCTAGCATGGTTTCTTTTCTACTACAGAACGGGGGCGGGGGGGAGAGAGAAAGAGAGAATTTTAGTGCTGTAATATAAGTATTTTGACACGATTCCTAGGTGGACATGAAAACTGAAGGAATTCTGTGATTTTCCACAGGTTAGCAGCTGTGAATTCGGTTTTCTCCAGAGGGAAGATAAGTGAATGATAGAACAATGTTATACAATAGACTACTTTTTTCAATAAATTTAATATTTTAAAACCTTGAGATCATATAAATGAAACAATGAATGTTTGCATTTGTGTTTTTCATTACAATARCAAAATTGAATATGATTGGTTGAAATTTATAAYAGTATACGTGTATATATTTACTGTTTCCAGTTCTGGGCTCCCCAGGACAAGAGAGACATGRAGCTGCTGGAGAAAGCCCAGAGGATGATCAGAGGGCTGGAGCATCTGCCCTATGAGGAACAGCTGCCAGAGCTGGGCCTCTTCWGCCTGGGGAAGAGAAGACTGAGGGGRGATCTTATCAATGTGTACAAGTACCTGAAGGGAGGGTGTCAAGGGGACAGGGACAAACTCTTTTCAGTTGTCCCACACAACAGGACAAGAGGCAATGGGCAGAAATTGAAGCACAAGAAGTTCYGCCCGACTGTGARGGGGAATTTCTTCYCTGTGAGAGTGACGGAGCACTGGMMCAGGTTKCCCAGAGAGGTGGTGGAGTCTCCTTCTCTGGAGATCTTCAAGRCCCGCCTGGATGCAACCCTGTCTCCCATGCTCTAGGTGATCCTGMTGAGYGGGGAGGTTGGACTAGATGATCTCCAGAGGCCCCTTCCAACCTTACTGATTCTATGATTYTATGAAAAATAACTGATATATTCTTAAATGACTGGTAATGTAATCTGAGAAGAGGAAGAAGGAATGCAAAGTGACAAATCTAAGATAGCAGACTCTTTAGCYATGAGGCTGAGGGTAATAGAAAAACTTATTTCCATATTATGGAAGTCTGTTAACTTTTAAAGCAGTTGGCTGTGGCCGAACCACTTACTAGGAATGAAGCCTGGTACTTGCTAACTCCCACAGTGTGCTTGGGAATTGTTCAGAGATGCTAGATATGCTGGACAACTCAATCCAAAATGTCCTTATCCTATCAATGATAAAATATTAATAAAAAAACAGAGCTCTTGTCTAGAATCGGGAGGACATACCTGATCTTTGTGACCAGTATAAAGTGTCATCCAAAATTTCTTGTATACTAATACAATTTATTYCTATTTCTAAAATGAATCTTCTTATTTTATTGTATGGAAATGCCTGAAAAGCAGACAAAATCAAGTTAAGAAGACAGGAACTTAACCTGCTTGATCAGCTCCTCTACAGATGATGCTGGCAACTTTTATTGAACTATATTGTCCACAACTGATTGAAGTTAAAAGCAACAAGCCTTAATGATGAGCTAGACCTCCTTCTGCATTGAACTATCTGCCTGAACCATGTTAAGCCTTGGAACTGTTTACCATAGCTGAATCTACARTATGCTAAGCAGTAAGATGCTGGCACAGTGTTCACAGTCTGGTATGAACACTAGGAAGCCGTAGCAATATTGGTCAGTTCTTCATAACTTCATTTCCCAAATGTTCATAATTAAACAATTTTTATTTAAGTAATCAGCATGAAATCCTTAGCTTTGTTTTTGCAACCGGTATTGTGTTTATGGAGCCAAATATTGAAAACTTTGATACTGAATACCTTGTATGTGTTAATTTTGGCAACCTCTAAAGATTCTGTAGATGCCTTGCTATGTTACCACCACCCACTCTTCAACCCCCCTGGCCATCAGTCACTCCAAACCACTGAGACATGTTTCTCTTTTAATACTTTCTTACAGTATTTCTCAKGAAAATCACAGGGAATCGTGTGTGATTTCAGCAGAGTGAAACTTGATCTCAAAGTGTCTGTAGGACCAGAAGTTTTTAAAGAAAACATTTCTTAAATCTTGTGTTCACTGCTGCTTCAGCAGGCCAATTAGACTTGATGGGAATTCTAGAAAGCTGTCGCCAGGCATTGCAGCAGGAATAGCAAACAAGGCCCAAAGCAAATAAACGAATGGGTAAAGTGTGGCCATCCTCAGAACCTCCTAGCTGATGACCTTCTCGTCTTTGCAAAGGGATGGTAGAGGTACTGGATGAAGGGACTCCAGGTTAATTAGATTTGACATTAGTTAACAGCAGCAATTACTAGAGAGTAATTAATCAGGGAAAGTCTCCAAACAGAAGGAGAATAAATAAACGGGCAGTAACATTCTGATCCATTTACCCCCTTAGATAAGGATGTGCCCCAGGTGTCAGGCTGAGGTGGGACTAATCCATCTTGCTCAATTTCTCCCTGGAACTTGGGTGACTCTTCACACATCCATCTTCCCTCACATGGAGGCAAACAAGCATTTGCAAAGCCATTAACAGCACAGTTCCTATAAAAAGTCAGGACAAAAAAACATTAAAATTCCTCTGATCTCCCCACCTCTTTCGTCAACCTCTTTTTTGTAGGAGCTCTTCAACAAAGCTTTAATAATGCAAGAAAAATCACCTTTCTTTTTTACATTAAGCTAGAATCATTTCCATATTGCAGCAGTGGAGGTTTCTGAGTCCACAACCAGCAGTTTTGCACAGCAGCCGATAACAAAGAACTTCAACTACCTAATCTGCAAATAGCAAATTCCCTCTTTTTTCTTGTCAWGTTGGCCAACGGGAGAGTAAGTTATGTGGCACCTCCTGAAAACCTGCAGTGAACAACATCAACTAATTTAGCCATCAGCTCTGGCTTTGCCGCAAGCATGGAATATAGTTACATTGCCCCGGGGGCAAACTGCTAGACTGTGACTCAGTTGTAATGCAGTCGCTGATCCCCCTGCACTAATCTGCACTAGTCCTGCTCCTGGCACAAGTTGTTTCCACTCCTGTGTGCCAGCTCATGGCTGGTGCAGTGTGAGGAACAGATCCAAAGCTCTGAACGATCCCACCTACACAGATCAGGGCTAACACTACAGAGCGTGCTCTTTCTCCATACAGACAGCTAATAGGTATGAATAACGCTTGCAAGAGAGGGTATTTGCTACCACTTTCTGCCTTGGTTGAGCATGAACTGAATTCTAGTCCTATCCATTCTGTTTATAAAGACATTTTTGCCCATAGCGTATTGCAGAATGTCAAAGAGTTGAAGAGGGAAAAATAAAGCTTGTGCAATATTAAAGGCATAATCTTCATAAAAAGAGATATTCCATTCAGTTGCTTTACTCAGAAGGTCTGACTTTCTCCCAGTAAAATATTAAGAATGATGTTGGGATTGTTTCCATGCATATGTCCACATCTTTCTCATAAAAAAATCCCCAAAATATTAAAACTGAACAAAAATGCTGCTCTGTTAGTCTAATATTATGGGCTATACAACTTTGATGTAAGTCTATCTACAGACCATATTCTTTTCCATGAAGATAGATTTAAACAACTCTAATGCAATGCTCCTCTTAAATAACTACAGAAAATCACAATTAAATAAATATCCCTTGATAGTTTAGCTTTTACTTAGCTGCCAACATGTTTGTGGGGAAGAAGCGAGTAAAACTTTAATTATAAAAGTATGGCTATTTCCAAATATTTTACTGAAAGAAGGTAAATTTATAAAACTTTATAGAAGTGGCAAAAGCCACTGTGGAAAAGAAAAAGGGAAGAAAGGAAAAGAGGACTTGGTCAAAAATAAACATAGAAGAACAAGTTACGAAAATGAAGAGTAATACATCTAAATCACTGCACTCTGATTTCCAGTTAGCTTTGGAGCATACTTTATACCACTAAATTAAAAATAGGCAATGCACCCTTGTGGAAAATGAGAACACAATGCATAGAAAGTCTGTTGGTGAAACCCTGGCTCCACTGAAGCCAAAGGCAAAATTCCCATTGACCTGAGCGATGCTGGAGTTTTTCTCTACACACAAAAACTCCCATTGACTTTGAGAAGCAGGTCTGAAACCCCTAYTAATCTTTCATATTTTCTTTTTAGAATGTTTTTCATCATCAGAAACATATATTGTATGGTGAATATAGTAATTTAACAATGGATATGAAAAGAGTATGAAAGACATRAAGTTTTGTTCAACGGTTGACTAGTATGCACTAAGTCTGTGTAAYCTAGTAAGATATTTTCAAAATACTAGATGGAACTCCTGCCAAGGACTGCAGGAGAGCAATGCAAGATTTACCCATGTTTTGAACAAGTATGGGATTTGCTCTGTAAACTGACACACCTTTATTCCCTGGCAGGTAGGAGAGACAGGAAATGCTGAACTGAAAATGGGGACAAGGTAGTTGCAGAGTCTAATGTGGACTGGCATATTATCYAAAATATTTAGGACCTGATGTTCTATATGTCACTGGAAGGAAATAGGAGTGTTTAAGATAGATKTTTCAGGTTACATAAGTGACTGCATCTGTGATCATGGGCAAGTCACTTAATTTTTCTGTCCCTAAATTCCTCACTTYTAACAAGGGCTAACAGCATTCCTTACCTGTGAGGAATTCAGGTTATTATAAATACAGCAAAAAAGGTTTTAAGAAACTGCAGTAATAACAACCATAAAAGTAGACTAGATGATGGCTTATTGYAGATACAGAGGCATCCCTGGGCTCTGTACACTTTGGTGGGAATGTGGGGAGTGCAACACAGTGACAGTCCTGCTGTTTTTCAGAGCAGATCCCTGCATTTATACAGAGCTACACTGAGAGAAAAAGCTCTCAGAGAACTTCAAAGAGGCTTGGTCACAGCAAGGCATGAACATGGCTGTCCTCCTTTTGGATTCCTGTCAATATACCAGCAGGATGCTGCGTCGCACAGAGAGACTTTACTGACTTCCATTTCCACAAGCACAGGCGTATATGCACCACACTCCACTGCAAATGTTGACATGCTCTTCAGTTTAAGGAATGAGTGACCAGAAATTTTAGGTATAAAGAGCATTGTGAAACAGAGGACTTTGAGATTTCTTTGGGATATCTCTAAATATTGTAAAATATATTTTCTTTCTATTTTTAAGTGCACTATAATGAAAGAAAAATGATCTTTCCTTTTGTAACAGCAGTGCAAGTTGACACTAGACAAAAACACAAAGCTTGGTTTGTTGTTGTTTAAACTTCTTTAATCCTGACTACTGGTGCTTGTGGAGAAGGGAGGCATAGTTGGAGAGAAGCCATATTTTTTTCAAATTGATTAAAAACACCTTCTGAACAGTAAATAACTTTAGGGAGCTGACCTCTGAATCAAACGATACTCCGGAGTTCTGCAGTATAAAATAAGATTCTTTTTCCCAGCATTTTTGAAGGCTGGCTTGTCAAGCATTCTTTTTGACAAGCTTCCGGATTAAAGATCTGTTATTTGCTCCTTGTCAAACAAGTATGCTTCTAGTAGACTTTATAGGTCAAAAATATTCAAGAGAAACCAGCATATCTTTGCTCAGTGTGTGGGTAACTTCATTACTGTTTGATCACATATAGATAGCACTGGAGAAATTGCTGGCATTGTTTCATGTCATCTGATAAAATAGAGCAATAAATTTTACTGCAAGTTGGCAGCAGGAAGAGCTGCTGCAGGTCAGGTCTAAGGTGACTGGTGCTTTTACAAGGGCTGAAGGAGAGACTCAAAATGTAGTCAAAGCTGCAGGAGTTGTAGTAAGCAGAGACAGCATTAAGCCAAGGGGTTTGGCCCCAGTTTGGTATTTCTGAAAGACTGGCTTCAAAACCTGTAGTTGAAATGGTTTTGTATTTTTCTTGATCTGGCTCCACAAATGGTGCCATCCACATTCAATCCACAACGCCTGTCAATCATCATTAAAAATATCTCCAAATAGCTCAGAAAAGTAGACAGGAAAGCAGGAAAGTGACATATATGAACAATGAGGAAGGTATTTGATATGSAGATATAAGAGTTTATGCTATGAAATGAACTCACTCTGCAGGGATCACACTTGTTTGAAAGGCTTGGCTCCCTAAATGAGGACTCTACAAATGAAAAATATTGTTATTTTCGCACATGTCCCTGGGCTGCAAGTGTTTACCTACTGTTAACCCAGATGTCTACCCAGTTCTGCTTCCTCCTCCTTTTTTTCAGCTGCAAATAAACTGATATAAAAGTTCTCCTGGGAGAAAGATTTCAATGTTATTTTCCCCCAGTCCTAATGTATCACATTTCTATCACGCTTTTTCCTCAGAGGCTGAGTGGCCAGGCTACTTCAGCTCATCTCCAGGAAAAAGTTTGCTGCAGCTTTTGTATTTCCCCAGACATGTCACTTCAGCAAACAGCCTCCATTACCAAGCCTATTACACTGTAGGGTGAAGGAAGGAGGGACCTTTCAYGTTTTTTATGAATTTCCAAATTTCCAATTTGTAAATGAAAGCATCAGTTAGCACTGAGGCCTATTCTGCCTCAGCTATAGATGAGAACACCGGAACCACAAATGTCTTCCATGGGTTCCACTGCAGTTTACAAAGAAAACACAAACATCATTAAAGCAAAGTATTTTCTTCCAAACTGTTTATTCAAGCTCCCAAGAGCTTTAAAGACATCACAGAGAATCTGAATTTCAAAGTCAAAGCATATGAATTCTAGCCTAAGCACTTGAGTGCTGCAATAGACCCATTGCTTCTTGTAAGAAATACCATTTCACAGAAATTAGAGAGTCTATTTGGCATTTTGAATAGGACTTATTAATACCTTGATAAGTATTATGTCCTCTAAATAGGAAATAAACTTATTAAAAGTCAGGTAGAAATATAAATTTTATATCAGCTTTTGTCTGTAAGGCATGAAGCAAAAATGAATTAAGCCTTGAGTTTAAGGCTCATTCATCATGTTACATTAATTCTCCATGCCATGTAGTGAAGGACAGAGAAAAAATAACTAAAAACTTATTGGTTTACTAATTGCTAAAACCGTAATTTTTACAAACTTAGATTGAATAATATATCTCCTCTTCCAGCAAAAGAGAATATATAAACCCAAGCAAATGTGATGCATCCTGGAGTGCAACACTACAGGAAACAGGGCAAAGATGCATTATCCTGGTACTTGCCCCCTGTGATGCTGATACTGGACCTCTTCAGTTCTTGGCATAAACAAGCAGCATCTTCTTGCATAGGTAATTAAAGCACTTAGAATGGACACTGGAAAATGTTTAAACTACACTGGGTAATTTTGCATTGAAGTAAATTTCCAGCAGAGCAGAAATACCWGCTATAGGAAGGTAACATTTTATACTACCATAGTCATTTTTTATCAACAGGTGGCCATTCCAGAAAATTTGAACCACTTTGATGGTCCCCCGTTACTATGTCTAGAGTGACACAGGCTTTGCATCTGACCACTTACCAGAATCCTTTAAATTCAGGTATGTGGATGCCGGATAGGTCCACAATGCAAGAGAATTCTTCGGATAGCTCTTACACCAATCTTACATTTTGTATTACTAAAAGGAAGCAAAAAAATAAAAYAATAAAAAGGAATAAGATCTTCTGAATTTCTTTTTATTCAAAGACATACAATTTGTCGAAAAATGCAGTAGTAACTTTTTCAATTATCAAAATTTTAGGTGCATTTTCAKGTTTTCTGAAAGATAAGCATTTACAATCACCAAAAGTAAAATTCTTACTGGAATATTTTAAATTTTACTGTGTGGGGGGGGTTATATGTCAAAACAGATAATTTCAATGAAAAAATAGAACTTTCTTTTTTCTTCTGATTTAAAATATTTCAGATCACTATTTCTAGAAAGCTTGCATTCTGATAAAAAGAGATTCTGTCTTTATAAAAAAATTACAGGTCGTCTTCTGTCTGTAAACTTGGAAAGRTAGTAAAAGCTCTGGCATGCTGAACAATTAACAACTGAGCTTCAGTAAAAAGGGTATTCTTCTAGAAAATTGTCATATATATTATTTCTAATTTAACCRGCTTTAATCTTCATCTTCTTGAGCTAAAGAGCATTTTGTTCCATTTCATCGCACAAGCAAGGCCTTTCCTTAAGCCATGACTCAGATACATCAACACTACAAATAATGCAAGTAGAACAGCATTTGTAGAAGCAATACACTTTATTCTGCAAAGCTAATATGAGACAACTCTAATTTGAATGTGGAAAAAATAATAATTTTCATACCTAGAAATAGAGGGTGTTTCTATCTCCATGTGTTTTGTTATCTACAAGGTCTGCTAGTGAGAAGTAAACAAATTATTTATTAAGAGAAGTTAATTCAGTGTATTTGGAGACTTTTCTGTTCTCAAACTGTAAGTGAATTACYTTTTTTWWWWAAAAAAAAAAGACTTTTTCTATAATTAGTTTTAAGGACTAAAGGTTATTTGTGTAACCTTTGAGAAACTCMCACATTCAGAGTGATCAACCTGTTGTTTGGTGGTCCTGTGGCAAGGCATTAGGCCAAGGTTGGTGAGGACCAGGAGGGCTGCCAAAAGCATAGACATTTTCACTGGGAGGAAGCATCCAGATGGGCAGCTTTATTTCTAAGGAACTGACATGGTACAGTTTCCATCTATACCGTAGTATTATTTTACTACTACTAACCACCATTTTAAACTTTGTCTGCTCAAAGGCTTTTCTAGATGACACAAGTTGACCACACAGGTGACACTCAACTTCTAACAGATACATAGACTCAAACCAAGCTGTATTAAGGCAATAAAGCTGCCTGCCTCTAAGTTGGGCAAAGTTTAACCTGTAAAAAATACTTATACTGTATTATAAGTATATATATATACTTTCTATAAGAGCTTTTTTATGGTAAAACTAAGATAATTTTAGTAATGAACAGCTTTGCTATTTTAAGAACAGTAGAAAAACTGCTTACATCCCTATCTAACTTCACCATTCCTCAAGTGTCAATAACCTGGACATTCTAAATAAAGCTGGCCAGGAAATAGATCTACTTTTTCACAAATTAAAAATAAACAAACAAATAAATAAATACATTTATATGAAATTAAATTATCTAGGAAATTATATTCTAAAGCAATTAGATTTATCTTTCAAAGAATAATAAAGAAAATTCTATAATACAAAATATATTTAAAATAAGTGGCATTTTAAAAAATAAATTGTTTTATTTGTAAAATAGTAAAATGCATAGCTTGTATTTATTAAAATCATTGTTTATTTTTCTTTTAAAAATAATTTCACTAAAAGCAATGTCCTTCTGTAAAATATGATGATTTCAGTGAATCAGCTATTTTCCAGAGGAAAAATATTCTGTGGGAAATTTTCCAAGAAGCTCTAGCTGTGAATATTATGAATTTTGAGGTACTTGAACACAATAGCCAGGAGTATGTGAGATTATACATATATACCTAAGTAATATACAACCTCCTTGTATTTCTTTAACCAGGACTTGGAGGCAAAAGAAGTATTTTATTCATTTTTTTCAGTAGAACATTAGTTGAATTCATGTAAAGTATGCCYTTTTTGTTAACTACCAATATTTTTACAAACTTCTCTTTTTTAATAAAAGGTATGGGCATATTTCAGGAACCCTTGGGCTACTATATATTTATAAAAAGTGTTAGTAAAATATCTGTTCATATTTTCCTGCTTTACAAGGCTGGGAATCATCTATTCTCACACACACACACGCACATGCAAACAGACACAATCATGAGTTTGGTAGCAAATCTTTGACCGCAAACAAATAATGAGTGTTGTTGGGAAAATACACAGAGATTTACTTAGGCAAAGTATCATATGAAAGCTAGCTGGCATTATAATAATGGTGTTCAAAATAAATTTTTCATGAGAAAAGTGAATAAGCTGAAAAGTACTGTCATGAAACAATTTTCAATAAGGAGAAACTTCTTTTAAAAGTAGCATCTTTACAGGAAAAAAAAGAATCAATGTATTCAACATTTTTTTCCTACAAGTAGGTCAACCAACTGTAACAAGCACCAACATGTTCATTTTTCAAAGGCCACAACACGCACTGCTCAGAGCAGCTAACAGCTTTTGATCGCTCCCAAATTGGAAATACCTGAACTTAGCTTCCTCATACATATCTAGTCCCACAAGCTTCCTGGTGTCTTTATTTTTGCCCGTTTTGTAAATCCTTTAAACAAAAATAGAAATGAGGAAACAAGTCCAAAGATGTGAGAACACCACTACAGGGAGGAAAGGGGTTTTAACAAGTTTTTGAGCCAGACACATGTTGCCACATGTTTCACATTACAGAGTAGCGTATTAAGAGTAGACCACCACAACACGCAGGTGGAAGTGTGAGTCTGGGAGCCATTGAAGTTTGAATACTGAGAATTTTCCCAGTGTATCACAATTACAGAAACATCTGTGCTAAATAGCTTTGTGCTGATCTTCTGTGAAAATTTAGTGTTCAACAGCCCTCAACATTTCTAATTTCTTTCTTGTTATGGGGTGGTCTTGTGTAACATATTGTGGTCACTGGTTTCAGAGACATGAAATGGTTTCTTTTTCACACCTTCATTTTGTGTGTATGTTTATTAATTCAGAATTCTGTATTTTCATATATAACTTTATGTTTTCATATATAACTTTTAAAAGAAAGCGGAAATAAATTAAGTCTGAAGAATCACAACTTAAAAAATCTATGTGAGAGGCAGATCCTGTGCTGGGCTGGAGAGCAATGCACATTCATACCAGCTGAAAATAGTAACCTCAGGGTTAGAAGCCAATCATAGTTCTGAACTGATCAAGCACTGAATGAGGGAGTGAATCTGTGACAAAGACCAAAACAGGTTTTTAAATGATAAGAGTTCAGAAGTTGTAAAATATCACGAAGTGACTTTTCTTTTATAATAAAGGTGTTTAAGGTGTTTATAATAAAGGTGATGGCTCTCACTCCCACCTAGGAGTAGCATGGAGCAAGGCTGTGCCAGCCTGGTTATTTTTAGCTGTACAATAAACAGCACTAGCAGGACATCTCTGACTTCAAGAGCAGGTTCCACTTGGAATGAGGCAGAAACAAGAAGAAAGTTTCCCTGAGACTCAGTATAGATAGAACCTGCTCCTAGGATGGTGAAGAGTACCTAGCTTCTCCTCATGTCACCTCTCCCACTCCAGGAACACTTCCGGTAAGAGGCATAACGTAGCCCTGCTTTCGTGGTCATTAAAAAGGATCATTTAATAAACTACTGGATCTGAGCAACATATTTGGTAGGTTGTATCTGAATAGTGTTGGTGACAGTGAAATTGGTCCTCAATTTGTCTCACTTGCCTTTAGTKGTATGAGAGGTAGGTGTGAACAGTTGACAAGAATATCTCCAAACCTGCTGAAATGAGAAAAGCACCTCCAGAGCACAGTTTGTCCCATCTCATAATCACCATCTAAGAGGCAGGATACATCACCATCCAGAAGGACTTGTCCTTCTCCACTGACTACAGGATGAACCTCAGCAACCAATTTAAACAAGTTAGCTAACTCCTGAATGGTTAAAGTCAAGGCTAAAGGATTTCATCCTCAATAATTTTGATGGTCAGAATGCATGACAGTTTCTCCAAGGCCCTGCTTCAGCTATGCTTCAACACAAATTTTCTCATTATTAGAGTGCTAGTCTTTTACTGACAGGCGATTTGTAAAACCTATAATCTACATTAAGGATTAGCTCCTCCCTTTTCCTTCTTACATTCACTACAATTTCAGCCATTGATTTAAGCACAAAAAGAGGAACAGTTTTTCTAGGATAAGTGATGCTAACAGTATATCTGGGGCAAGATCAAACCATTAGGCTTGCTTGGTTACATTCCTTTCAAAAGGGGGATCTGCCTATTTACATTATATGTGCAATTATATGTTCAGTCAAATCCAACACAGATGTCAATAAATGTGCAGATGTTGAATAAAGCAAAAAAAAAAAAAAAAAAAAAAAAAAAAAAAAAAAAAAAAAGGTAGCAGAAGTGGAAAATTCTTTGGGTGGTGGAAGAATAAAATGCATTATAACCTTAAATAATGAACTGTCAGCCAAAAGAAAGCTAAGATTTCAGATCTTAGGTCAAAAGTAGCATTTTGGATTAAGATAGATACCAAAGCAAAATATAAATAATTTATATCAATTACTTATAAAAAGAAAACACAGAATCATAGAATGTTTGAGGTTGGAAGGGACCTCTGGAGATCGTCTAGTCCAACCACCCTTTTCGAGCAGAGTCACCTAGAGCACGCTGCACAGGAACGCCTCCAGATGGGTTTTGATTRTGTCCAAAAATGGAGATTCCACAGCCTCTCTGAGAACCTGTTCCAGTGCTCTGTCACATTCACAGTAGGGAAATTTGTCCTCATATTCAGGTGGAGCTTCCTGTGTGTCAATTTGTACCCATTGCCTCTTGTCCATTGGACACCAATGAGAAGAGTCTGGCCCCATCCTCTACATCCTCTCTTCAGATACTTATATATACTAATAAGATGCCCTCCAGTCTTCTCTTCTCCAAGCTAAGCAGGTCCAGTGCTTGCAGCCTTTCCTCATAAGAGAAATACTCCAGTCCCCTAATCACCTTCCTAGCCYTACGCTGCACTCTCTTCAGTAGTTCCGTGTCTCTCTTCTCCTGGGGAGCCCAGAMCTGGACACAGTACTCGAGATGAGGCCTCCCCAGGGCTGAGGAGAGGGGCAGGATCACCTCCCTTGACCTGCTGGCAACACTCTTCCTAATGCACCCTGGGAGACCATTGGCCTTCTTGGCCACAAGGACACAGTGCTGGCTCAGTGCTAACTTATCCACTGGGACTCGCAGGTCCTTCTCTGCAGAGCTGCTTAACAACAGATCAGCTCCTCGCCTGTACTGGTGCATGGAGTTATTCTTCCCCAGGTGCAGGACTTGGCACTTCCCTCTGTTGAACTTCATGAGGTTCCTCTCTGCCCATCTTTCCAGCCTGACAAGGTTCCTCTGAACGGCAGCACAGTCTTTTGGTGTATCAGCCACTCCTCCCAGTTTGGCATTCTCAGCAAATTTGCTGAGGAGGTACTCTGTCCCTTCATCTAGGTTGTTGATGAATAAGTTGAACAGAATTCAACTCAGTATTGACTGCTGGGGTACAGTGCTAGCCACTTGCCTCCAATTAGATTTTACACCACTGATCACAACGCTCTGAGCTCTACTATTCAGCTAGTTCTCAATCCACCTCATTGTCCACTTATCTAACCTGCACTAGCTTTACTGAGATCAAGACAGATAACATCCACTGCTCTTCCCTTGTCTCCTGAGCCAATCATGCCATCTTAGAAGGCTGTCAGATTGATTAAACATGATTTTCTCTTGATGAATCCGTGTTGACTATTCCTGATCACATCCTGATCTTTCACATGCTTAGAGATGGCAGCCAGGATGAGCTGTTGCATCACCTTTCCTGGGATCGAGTGAGGCTGACTGGCCTGTAGTTCCCTCTATCCTCGTTTTTGACCTTTTTGATGATGAGTGACATCGTCTTTCTTTCAGTCCTCAGGCATTTCTCCAGTTCTCCATGACTTTTCAAAGATGATGGAGAGCGGCCTAGCAATGACATCAACCAGCTCCCTCAGCACTCATGACTGCATCCCATTAGGGCCCATGGACTTCTCGATGTCAGGTTTGCTTAAGTGATCTCTAACTCAATCCTCCTCTAGTAAGGGAAAGTCTTCCTTTCTCCCTGATTTCCAGAGTCCTGGATTTCTGAGGGCCAGTCTTAGTAGTAAAGACCAAAGCAAAGAAGGCATTCAGTAACTCTGCCTTCTTTGTATCCTTCATCACCAAAGCCCCCCATCCCATTCAGCAGCGGGTTCACATTTTCACTAGTCTTCCTCTTGCTACTGCTATATTTGAAGAAGCCCTTCTTGTTGTCCTTCACATCCCTTGCCAGATTTAATTCCAAATCATCCTTAGCCTTCCTCATTGCATCCCTGCATACTCCTCCCAAGTGGCCTGTCCCCTCTTCCACATTCTATGTACTACTTCTGTTTGAGTTTTGCCAGGAGTTCCTTGCTCATTCACGCAGGTCTCCTGTCCTTTGCTGGACTTCTTACTTATAGGGATGCACCTCTTGGGCCTGGAGGAAGTAATTTTGAATATCAACCAGCTCCCTTGGACCTGTCTTCCTTCTAGGGCCCTAACCCATGGGATGCTTCCAATACAGTAATTGAAGATGTCAAAGTTAGCTCTTCTGAAGTCAAGGGTTGTGATCCCACTTTTTGCCCTTTTTCCTTCTCAAAGGATCCTGAACTTCACCATCTCATGGTCATTGCAGCCAGGACTGCTCCAGCTTTAGCATTTCCAACCAGCCCTTCCTTGTTAGTACAAGGTCCAGCAGCACACTCCTCCTCTTTAGATCCTCTATCATTTGTCTCAGAAGATTATCCAGGAACCTCTCGTATTGCTTGTGCTTTGCTGTGTTGTCTCTCCAGCAGATAAATCTTGTCAGAGATGAGTTTTAGTGAAGTTGGATGCCATGAGTGTCAAAGTCTTGCTTATCTTATGAACTTTGTGAAGGCAAAACTTTTTCTTAACCCACACAAATTTCCAAAATGTTCCTCACTCACTGTACAGATATATCATCTGTTCACTGCATGACAGCTCAGCTATACACGAGAAATCTACTTCAGAAAGAACTCAGTTTCTAAAGGTTCACATTTTGGTCAAAAACAGCCAACGTTTACCAAATCACTTCTCCTCAAAAGAAGCTTTTCCCAAAGCCAGATGGACCTGCACATGAAAATGACCACAAATCCCAGTTTTCCTACTGACATTTTCCCATTTATACTAAGAAAATATTTGGCTCTTCATTCTTCTCCTGAAGCTATTTTAATGAAAGCTGACATAAAAGACAGATTTTTTTAGTTATACTTTTTATGGGAAAAAATAATGATTTTGTGGGATTGTTTTGGGTTTTTTTTTTTTTTTGTTTTGTTTTGTTTTAGAGGGGTTTTTTTCATTCTCAAGAATTGCTGAAACTTTTTTGCATAGATTTCCACCAAAAATCTCTTTCAGACAGAAACTATTAATATGAACTTTGGGAATTAATAGAGATCAATTAAGAAAACTATGAGAGAATTAAAAAGAGGATAGAATGGGAGAGTTATGCAACTTTAATTTTATTTGTCATTGGTCTTCCAACTATCAGCATCACTAAGAAAAAAGTAAACTACAAATCCTTTTAACATTAATTTATATTGTTGCTCCATATTAGTTTTGTTTGGCTCAATGGAATAAAAGGCAAATACATAAGAAAGTGTTTGTGTTTGAAATGTTGATTATTTCAAATCAGTCTATTATCAACCCATGAATACTGACCCAGTAGAGAAATTAGTTTGATATTTACAGTCATTAGCTTCACGATATCCATTTTGATTTATATGTATTCCGAAAATGTTCTAAACGGATTTTTAGGACATAATATACAAAAGCTGACATAATAATGGATTGAATAAATGGTAGGAAAATGCATAAGAGAGCAAATGAAGTCCTGTGCTTTAGGCATAACATTTCACTAGCTTGCGTCTTGCATGCTAATTTATAGGATTAATGCGAACAAAAGATCAGCACAAGATTTGCATTCTAAGATGAAAATTCAGGACAAAGTATGAGAACAACAAAATTATTTAAGCAAAATAGGAGCAAAAATATATTCTTGTGTGTCTTCTTAAGTGAAAAATCAAGGAGAGCAAAAAACAAGCTTTCTTAGCCAATCCCTGGATGGACTGTATTCTTATTTCTTTGCAATTTGACTTATGAAGGGTAATATAGGTTTCACCCACAGCGTAACTAAGGATCAGTGGGAATGCTGTGGTGTAAAGACCCAATTTCACACTGCGAAATACCTGGAGCCTTACAGAGAGGCACTCATGCAACCTTCACTGCCAAACAACATGGCATGATTCTCATACACACAGCTAAACTTGTCTTCTCCCCATATCAGCATAGCCACATCTAGGTGCCAGACCTTGCCAGGCATTGTCCAGAGACTGCTACTTGACCTGGGCCAAAAACACATCAAAGGCCACGCTAGCAATTTAACAGCAATTGCACGCAAGCACTCTGGCCTGTGCCCTGGCCTTATTTTGTTCACTAGCACTGACACAGCCACRGGGAACTGATTTGAGGAGCAGTGGTGGAAGAAGACTTGTGCAGAGAAATCCAATGCAGTGACCGTAAAGAGAACTTTTGTCTATAAGCTTTTGTTATTCAGCTTAAAGGCCTACTTCCAGGGCAAAGCTGTACATATTTCAATAGATCAAGTCTCACCAAGGGTTGCCTGAGTTCTTACTGTCTAATAAAGAGTCAGCAAATTTATGTTGTACTAAAAACAACTGGGAGTAAAATTCCTTTAAAAAAATATTCCATTCATCTGACTACAAAGTAAGTTGCAATAAATACAGTATTGAGAAACAGAGCAGCTTAGCAGGGTTTTAAGTAGTCTCTGCATTCTCACTGCTTCCTTACTGCTGCTCCCACATACACACACGCACACACAGAGTCACATACGCTTCATCGTGCTGCTTAAAGCAAACAGTGGATATGACGAACAAACATTGTAAGCACAGATGTGTCCATTATAACCAGCATGAACTATGCTCATGAGGAGCGCTGTCACTTCTGAAAATCCAAGTGTCTCCGGCTGCGAAAAAGCAGTGGGGTGTGAGAACAAAAGAAAGAGATGTTGTGATTAAGGCAGGGCTAATGGTTCATTAACAATATCCAAGGTCTGGCTCTCCAGCTTAGAAGTTAAGGATTTATTTCAAAATTACCTTTTGGCATTTTTTTGTTGTTGTTCATTTCTTTTCTCTGCCTTTTGAAAAGGATTTTTAGCTTCATCTCCTGCCCTTTTGTCTGATGGCTCCTAAAATATGAAGCAAATGAAAACATAGATCTAGTGAAAACAACTTTTTTTCCCTTTCTCATCTCTTTTTTCAAATCTCTCTCTAATTCATGAGTCCAAGAAAAGGATGGAGGGGAGAGGCAGCATTCCTCGCTTCAAGGATGGCCTTTCTTGTGTCCAGCTTGGCAAGCTCAGAGCAACTTTCAGAGCAGGTAGCAGTACTGCTGCAAGCTTGTTCAGGCCTCACCTCACAGCACAGACCTAGAAGCTCAAGTCTGGAAGTAGTTTAACTGCACATACTGAGGGTCTAAAAGTTTCTGAGGTCTGCTGAAAGGGAGATTGATTTTACTCTAAAGCCATACATCCTGTTTAGATGGAGACCATAACTGTACTGCCTTGGGCTGAACTGATTCAAGTTGAGATTCGATCTTTACAGTAAAATCTGACTTCTGAGCAACCACAGTAATCAAGTGGTCTTATAAACTACATTACACAGTCTATGCCATCATATCAAATGCAYTTGTACCAGTAACCTGGGCTACACCAGTGCCTGTTCTCTGGCCTWACACCAAGTAAGAGGGTCTCACCATGGTCATACCATTAAAGTCTCTTATCCAGCAAAATAGTGTGGTCCATCTGAATTTCCTATTGGAGGTTATCCTGTCCCCATTCTAATTCCTGAACTATGTCCAAAATTGTTTGGAAAAGTGCTAATTGAAAAAAAGTGAAGTGAAAAGCACTTTGAAAAAGTGCTAGTATGAACAAGAACACAACCAAGAGGTCAATGGAAGTGAYTTTCCCATTTATTCAGCCCTCATTAGATGACATTTAGATACTGAGTCCAATTTAAACCACCCAGTACAAAAAAGACATTGATAAACTGGAATGAGTTTAGCAAAGGGCCACAAGAATGACCTGGGATTGAAGCACTTGAGCTATGAGGAGAYGCTGAGGGAGCTGGGCTGGTTCAGCCTAGAGAAGAGGTGGTTTGGGGAGGACCTAACAGCAGCCTGCTAGTGCCTACAAGGAGGTTATCAAGAAGATGGAGTCAGGATTTCCATGGCAGGARGATGATAGACATAGGACATAAATTGAAACAAAAGAAGTTCTGACCTGGTAAGAAGAAAAAAATGTTTTCACTTTTAGGACACTTATGTTTTGGAATAGGTTGACCAGAGAGYCTGTTCAGTTTCTATCCTCAGATSTTTCCAAGATTGGACTGGATGAAGYCCTGAGCAACCTTTGTCTGATCCCAGAACTGACCCAGATGTGAGCAGGAGGTTGGACTAGAGATCTCCTGAGGTCCCTTCTGATCTGGGTTTACTGGCAATCCTATGATCTAAAACTTGSATATGTAAGTCACTCTGTGTTCTCAATGGAGAGAAACAGGCATCTCTAAAGGATTATTCAGCTGACCTAACTTAAACCTCTAACCTGAAATGAATTGACTTGCCTGTGAAAGTACTTATTTCAATCTATAAACAGAACCTAGGGAAAATAATTTAAATATAGACATCAAACATATAAATAGCTACAGTTTTGTGGGAAGCATCTCAGTCTTGTATTCTATCTCCTTTTTTACCTGCTAAGATTCGAACTTTCCTCTCTAGTGACAGTGTCCTTGGTTACTCCTGGAGGCCAAAGGACAGCAGTAGGACAYCTTGCACAGATAGCTGCTATATACATGTCTATATTAGAAAACAAAATGGGGAGAATGTGCTGGCTAAAGAAGTGCACCATAATTGCCTGAACTATTTTAACTGTTAACACCCTCTTTGTCACAGTTGTAGCTCTTGCCAGATAACACTCTCAGACATAAATCTCAGCACAGTTTGGGGACTATTTCCAATAAGCAGTATGAATATCTTATTTGGGATAAGATATCCAAATGAGGGTCTTGCTGTGTGGGTGCAAACCGTGCTGTGCCRAGCAGGGGACAATCCCTGTCCCAGACAGTCCTGCTGCCCTAGCCCTAGCCAGTGGACAGTCTTGAACAAAACTGGTAGGAGTGTAACCCCTTCATGATCACCAGACTTCAGTTTATAAAACCTGCTTTATTTTCCTAATAACTAAATGACCTTCCTGTGCTAGCTTCATGACTGGAGATTAATACACTCTGGGATCACTGCCCAGTCACTTCTGCCAACACAGGAGCCATTCCAGGAGACATGTTCCTTCGACTCCCTGGTTAGATTTCAGTATATTTCAATTTTCCATTTGTAGATTATAATTTTTTCCAGCCCATGCTCTTCTAGTAATGTACTAGGTCTAYTGAAAGTAGAATCAACAACAGTTTCCCATGCTAATTCATCTGCCACTGTGGCAGTAACTAAATGTCCACTCGAAATCTTTCTGGATAAATAAATCTTCCCTCATCCTAGTGAGTTATGCAGTAGTTTTCTCTTTGCATCATCCTACTTTAAATATTACACTAAGGTTGTTTGTTAGAGAAAATCTCCATAGTAAAACCCTACAGTTCAGTAATCTGCATCAAAAAAWTAATCACAAATGTGAATAATACATCAGTTCGACTCTGATCCTGCCCAATTCTTCATGTATTTTCAACCTGAAGTTCCTATGGGAATGCCCACAAGTTATTTTACAATACTCTAGAACAAATTAATTCCAGACACAGGCAGCAAATCTACAAGCACTTCCCAGGTATGCCTGGAGGCCATTCTCTCAACTGAGTGGAACCCTTTAAGCTGCAGAGAAAACACCTTACAACTTAATGTAAGGAAACCACTAAGTGGTATAATGGATCAGGAAATCTCTAGCCTTGCCTGGACAAGCGGTAAGTGGCTTTCTGAGCATCATCTCCCACCAGTCTTCTACTCTAGATGCCTTTTTAACAAACATAATGATATACTCCATAATTTTCATGGTGTGTTAGACATTTGGGGAATGTTAGTGTCATAGAAATCTTGCAAAATTAGRAATTCAGTCATCATCTTGGACACCATTTACTTCAATAGCAGTAATGACGTCATGACTTTCCCTCGGTTGAGGAGGATAGGATTASAGACCTTCTGGGCAGGCTAGACATCCACAAATSCATGGGCCCAAATGGGATGCACCCATGGGTACAGAGGGAGCTGGYGGATGTTATTGCCAGGCCGCTCTCCATCATCTTTGAGAGGTCCTGGAGAACTGGAGAGGTGAATGAGGACTGGAAGAAAGCCAGTGTCATTCCAGTCTTCAAGAGGGGCAAGAAGGATGACCCAGGCAACTATAGGCCAGTCAGTCTCACTTCCATCCCTGGAAAGGTGATGGAACAGCTCATCCTGGATGTCATCTCCAGGCATATGGAGGAAAAGAAGGTGATCAGGAGTAGCCAGCATGGATTCACCAAGGGGAAATCCTGCTTAACCAATCTGATAGCCTTCTGTGATGGAATGACTGGCTGCGTAGATGAGGGGGCGTTGTGTACCTTGACTTCAGCAGGGCTTTTGACACTGCCTCCCTTAGCATCCTCCTAGAGAAGTTCTGCAAGTGTGTGTTAGACAAGTGGACAGTGAGGTAGATGGAGAATGGGCTGAAAGGCAGAGCTCAGAGGGTCGTCATCAGTGACATGGGGTCTAGTTGGAGGCCTGTGGCTAGTGGCGTCCCCCAAGGGCTCAGGACTGGGTCTCATCCTGTCCAACTTCTTCATCAATGACCCGGATGAGGGGACTGAGTGCCTCCTCAGCAAGTTTGCTGATGATCCCAAGCTGGGAGGAGTGGCTGACACATCCGAGGGCTGTGCTGCCATTCAGAGAGGCCTGGAGAGGCTGGAGAGTTGGGCAGAGAGGAACCTCCTGAAGTTCAACAAGGRCAAGTGCAGAGTCCTGCACCTAGGGAGAAATAACCCTGGGCACCAGTACAAGGTGGGGGCTGACCTTCTGGAGAGCAGCTCTGCAGAGAAGGACCTGGGAGTGCTGGTGGATGACAAGTTGACCATGAGCCAGCAATGTGCCCTTGTGGCYAGGAAGGCCAATGGTCTCCTGGGCTGCATTGGGAAGAGGGTTGCCAGTGGGTCGAGGGAGGTGATCCTGCCSCTCTCCTCAGCCCTGGGGAGGCCTCATCTCGAGTCCTCTGTCCAGTCCTGGGCTCCCCAGGACAAGAGAGACGTGGAGCTACTGGAGAGAGTCCAGCATAGGGCTCCGAGGATGATCAGAGGGCTGGAGCATCTGCCCTATGAGGAACGGCTGTGAGAGCTGGGCCTCTTCTGCCTGGGGAAGAGAAGACTGAGGGAGGATCTTATCAATGTGTATAAGTACCTGAAGGGAGGGTGTCAAGGGGATGGGGACAAACTCTTTTCAGTTGTCTTGTGTGACAGGACAAGAGGCAATGGGCAGAAGTTGAACCCCAGGAAGTTCCACCTGACCGTGAAGGGGAATTTCTTCCCTGTGAGAGTGACGGAGCACTGGGCACAGGTTGCCCAGAGATGTTGTGGAGTCTTCTTCTCCAGAGATCTTCAAGGTCTGCCTGGATGCAACCCTGTCTCCCATGCTCTAGGTGAYCCTGCTGAGAGGGGAGGTTGGACTAGATGATCTCCAGAGGTCCCTTCCAACCTTACTGATTCTATTATTCTGTGATTCTATAACTAAACTGTTCATACCAGAGGTTCCCAAATCAAAATATATGGGCCTTTAAACTGTACTAGCACCCAAGTCTGCCTATGTGCAATATTTTATAAGGACAGTGCAATAAGTGCTTCAGTGATCCTGTGAGAAACTGCACCTCTGCAGAGCAAAGAGCTATGACTTCCCATTCATTACATACAAATAACATTGGAGCTGCCCCTGAAGCTGCCAGTTGGCATTAACGCCCCATTTTGCACTCTGTGAGCAGGACTACTGCTCCTGGACCAACACTGGCACAGATGTGTGGTTCCATAAGGTAAGCTGTATGGGAAGGGGACAGTGTCACAAGCCTGTATACCAGAAGGGTGTTAGGATCCTGGGGTAGTGTGTCATGCCAGATGCATGGAGTTAAATGAAGGAATACATGTAGGATGCAGGCTAAAGGCTTAAAAGAGTTTGGGAGAAAGGTCATCAAGGCAAGGGGTGTGGAACTGGAGTCCTACTATGCGGAAGTCAGGATATAGAAGTCAGAAACCAGGAGCTGCTCCTGTGCTCTTCAAACAAACCTAGTTTGAGAAAACCCTGGTTCATTTAGCACTCTGGTTTATTTAGCACCCATCCTCTGAAAAGATCCCACTGTTGTACATAGACCAGAGCATCAATCATACAAGCTCTCAATTACAAATCTAGGAATGACCTTGCTGACAGCAGTGGGATTGATTGTATGAGTGACATTAAACATGTGTGTTCAATTTGGTGCTACTGTAATATATAATAAATAATAACAAATATAAAAGGAGACTTACCTTTTAGCTGCCATATCTCATCAGTATCTGTAGATCCACAGTCATAAATGCAATAAATATAGCTGAAGTTATCCAATATGTATTGAATGTAGATATTCCAGGATGCCTATAAAACACATTGAAAAATGTGAATTGATTACATAAGCAGCTTTTTTAATGAATGAGGCCTATAGATTTTATAGTGTTTCTCTCTCTAGAATCTTGTAAAATACATGGAAGTCTTAATTATGGCTGAAGATATCTGAACTATGTTGGCCTTTGATTTTATAATACAATATGTAATTCCTGTTGGCATAATAAACCAATAAGTTTAGTATTTGTTATAAATGAGTTTAAATTTATAAGTCTATCAAAATACCTCCTGGTTCCTGTTAATGTTTAGGAAATATTTCAGAAATGTTTCAGGTTTCTGGCTGAAAGAATTGCCTTACTCTTTGCTGAGCTTCTGTTGGTCCAGTGTCTTGAAGCAATCAACAGTTATATGTATTATACGAGTAATATGCACAAAAATGGAGGTATGGAGGTAAGAGAGATCCAGAAGGAAATGAAGAAAAATAGAAACTAGTTTGTGTGTGTAAGTGCTTCCTCCAGTAAGATRTTTGGATGTAAGAGGACTGTCCTGGGCTAGCTATAAATCACATGCTGCTTTAGAAGGTATGAAATGGAAGGGTTGCCTTTCACACTACACTTGAAATTCTTGCAGCTCTTGGCCAGGGACTTTCACTTTGGTAAGGGACAATCAGCTAATGAATTTGTACAGTATCACTGTCATGTGCTTAACTTTGCTGCTTTATGCTGAGATCTCAACTCTTGCTTTTGGGTCATCAGAACTCCTGCAAAATGAGTATGACTTCTCACCCATGGATCCCAGCAGAATGCGCTATCAGCCAGGTGCTGTAGCTGAACATGGTTAAAAAACTGCTCCTTGTCCTTCCTGGATTTTATGCTCCTGGAAAAATCTGAAGCTGTAAACAATGAAAYCTATTGTGGGAAGGCCAGTAAAAGAAGCTGAGACTTGATCACTGATATTATCTAGTTAAATATGTAATACTAAGAAGCTTTCAATTCTACTTTTAGAATTCAAATTTAGAGCATGTACTAGCACATTCTAGTAATAGTCTATGACAGAAAACTAGTAAAATCTTTTTGTCAAAATACTAAATACCACATAAAGGAATTATAGATGCTGTATTTAGGTAGATTAGCTAAAGCATGGTACAAACCAGAGTTTCTTGAAATTTTATCCCCAAGACAAAACTAAAATATTCTATGGTTGTTATTTTTTCTATTCTTCAACAAAAATAGATCTTAAAATATGATGCAAATAAAGTGTTCTGCTTCTAAATTATGATGGCTTTTGGCTAGCTRCATGTTTTCTGTTGAAGTTCACACCATAATTTGAGACATGTTAATTTAGAGTAGGCGTCTACTCCGTCAGCTGTTCAGTAAAACATATATACATTCAAGGCTTTGGAAGCCTGAGGAACATTGTGGATATTGGCTATTCAGCACTAAAACTAGTCAGCTTTTGGTAGCATTTTCTCATTTCAGTTTCTGCAGGTCCAAACCACAATGATCCACAGGGGATTAAAGCACACATATTAATGAGCTTTTTTGCCCCTGTAGATTTCTCCTCCTAATTTGCCAAAATTTTATGTACCCCCTTTTTGACCCTAGAAGATATATTTTCTTCCATCTGGAATGATTGTTTCATGTTAATATGTTGGTCTGAATATAAAACATAGGAATGTTGGTTAGCACAATACCTAATGAAGGCTCTGCGGTTTTTTGATTTTTTGGGATTTTTTTCCCCCTTAAAGAAACTCTCTGCTCATTTGTTCAGKCCAAGAATGTAAAATTTCAGATGTTACTCATGCATATCTAACGCAAAATACAAACATTAAGCAAAAAAATCTATGTTTAGATACTTAAATAAACAGTCTGATTTGACACATTTACATTCTGGTAAAAGTCTGTTTTATTTCCTGACCTCTGCTGTCTGAATTAAATAAGACTTATTAAGCATTGAAGCCCTGTCTTAGAAGAGGGACCTGTTAGAGGGACTAACTCATGTTACCACCGTTATGAAAGTAAAATTGGTCATGGATTCCAGAAAAAAGTCAGAACTGAACAAGCAGATGACATTTAATTAGGTCATTTGTCCTGGATAGCAGTTTCTATCTAGAATGGCCAATCCAAAATGGACCTATATCACCTACTGGAGAAAAATCCAGCTGTTGCAGTTACCCACATGACTTCCTTTGTAAAGGCATTGGTAGCTAAGTACATCTTTGAGGGCAGAATTTGACTGCAATGTTCTCTCACTGAGAATTGCCATTTGCTTGATTTTTTCCCTCTTCCATATGTTCTATTTATTCTGAAGTACAAGTGTATATTTGCTCTTTGTATAAATGCAAACTCAACAATCTTTAGATCCACTGAATTATTAACTAAGCAGTTCTGCTAGAATGAAAAGGAAAAAATACGCACATGGTAAACACAAAACTGCTTAAGTAGATACCCATATATGGTAATACGTATGGGTTAAATACTAACATATTGGGAGAAACGCATGACAAGAATCCTTGTCCAGAGCCAAAGCCTCATAGGCAAAGGTCAGAATTTACCATGAGCTTCCCTATCTCAACTGCACACAAAGTACATTTATTTTCTGGATACATCTGGACCATCACYCATTATGCATTCCATATGACACACATCTCAATGAGGTTTAATTCACCTCCTTTCATGAAATGAACCTTATTCTTCTTGCTCTCATATAATAAGAATGTTTGCTACTGAGTATTAAAATATGCTGCAACATGTGGCAGGCATCTGTGGTAGGCTGCCATTGCACTTGACTCTCACACAACAAAGTGAGCCAGCTCGCCTTCCAAAATCAACTGTACCTCCCTTCAAAATACATCTTATTTCAGAAACACAGGTGCAAAGCACCACACTTCAGCAAACACTGGACACATAAAGAGCTTCAAAGAGGTTTTGTTTCCCTCTGTTTTGCTTAGACATGCCATGGAATAGCATATAAGAAGGAATCAGTTTTCACTTGGTCAGTTTTCATTCAACTGGATTTTTTTTTCTTCATTTTGTTTTCACTTGCTCCTTTTCACCAGAATTTAAAATTATCATTAAGAATGCAGGTCACTGAGAGTGAAAGGGATTTTCATGGCCCAGACATACAGTGTACCATACCAAAAGAAGTTTCCACCCATCAGCTGAGACGTGGCAATGACTGTATATTCTTTACAGTGAATGTGGCATAAAATGCATTAATTTATTTCTCCATAAGAGAGGTTTAAATTACTACATCTTACTTCACATTTACAAAGGTCTAAATATGTGCACAATCTGAAACTTTTGCAGCATATATACTTTTGAGRATCAAAGCAAGATAAATATAATTGAGGTCTCTTTCCATTTGAACTGGAGGATTCCTGAAGCTTTTTAGTTTTCTTTACCTAATCTACTTCAACTGCTAATTCACATTGGCTCTCTTGAGCATCTGTATGTTGGCAAGTTCTGGCTTGTGGAYATGGAAAGTGGAAATTTTTCTGCTACTTTCAGACTGCACCCACAGGAGATGTTCATGCAAATGTCAAGACTCTCATGCCCAAATATTGGCATGTGCTGCCTCGGATCATATAGCCTTGGTGTAATCACTTTTATCTGTGCAACATAAGCTCAAAATTTAGGGACTGCACTCTTATTTACTGCCTGGCAATATAAAGGGGCATGAAATCACATTTTCTTTAAGGCCATTTTAACATACCAGGTAGTATAAGAGGGTGCTGTAAGGCCTCTCCCTCATCCAGCACCTATTGTTGTGGTGGTACACTTGCTTCAAACATGCATAATCACCTCAGTGCCCGAGGTGCAAGACTCTGGAAAACCAGACCCACTTTTCACAGAAGCCAAACATTTGTCTTATGTTACTTTCCTACGTTGTATTGTATGAGAAATGCTTTTGTTCATCAGCTATTAATACGTAAATGAAAAGGTATTCATAATTTATTCATCTTGCGTGAGGATAAAAATGATCATGAGAGAAACTCAGACTGGGGAATTTTAGAATTCTTTCTGAGGGAAAAGGAAAAAAAATCCAACACGTAAGGCTTTCCCAGATGCAGGTAATCGGTCTTCTGCCATCTGCAGTGGATAACTTAGACAAGCAAACTGCTCATTTCTCTGGCATAACTGCAGCTATAGTAYTATCACCTTAATGTAACCCTATGTAACTTCTGTTACTGAAAGAAAAGGTGATGCTCCGACTCTTTGCGAACAAGAATAGGAGCCAGGTGTGTGAGCACTGTGTGCCACAAGGCCTGTTTCTATACAAAAGACTGATGCACATAGATACGTAAGCAAAAATACGTGTGTCCTTTAAAATATTAATGAAAGAATTGCTGGCATTCAGCACTATACCTGGGTCTGCAATGATTACAACTGTGAGCCATGTCATAGGTGTTTCAGGCATGAAACGTTTGCAATGCATYAAGACAGCATTCTGCCATTATTAAATGAATGCAGTGATTCAAAGCAATCTTGACTGAAAAAGACCTCATTTTAATTCACAGTCAGGGCTCTTTCTTCAGAAAAGTCATCATAACATAGTCAGATACAATCTAAAATTACAATACTTCATCTTGTATTTTATCTCTCTTTATCTCTTATTTTACTAAGCAAGGAAGATGCCATTTGTCTGAGTTGAAGACATAGCTGCAGGTGGTGTCACCTATATCAGAGTAAATCAGGAATAACTTCATTGAAGCGACCAGAGTCAGACAGACAGAGGAATAAGGGAAGTGAAATGTGAATTCAGCTCGAGTCCAGTTTCATTCATTTTTTCTTGTCTCAACTGATGTGTGTAGAGAGTGAATGATCCTTGGCAGCAGACCAGGATGAAGGATACTGAGATCAAAGGAGTACCAGCACACCACTGTACTTCACAGAATTGTGTGTTTTTGGCACAGAAACATCTCTGATAAGCATTAAAAATACCTTCTTAATGGATATTTTATTCTCTTGACAGAGACCATTTAAGATTTGAAAGTGACACAAAAGTAATTTATCCTCACATATAAAAACGCACTTAGTGGATAGAGAAATCGTATTAGTTTTACTCATTCATGTAACACTCCAAAAACTAATCTTAGGTTCCTCCCTGAATGCTGTGGAAAGCAAAAATTAATTGATYTGGGTACAAGGAAAGAAATTAATCTGCATTTGCTTTACTTTAAGGTTTTACTTTTAGAGTAGCAAACCTAGGTCATCTACAAACAGTTTGTTTTCTACTTCAAATTCCACTTCACATTGGGCTTAATTTGTTGATTTTCTGATTAACACAWTTGTTTGCTAATGTTCTGTTTAATAGCACACTCTATTGTCTGTTGTATTAATGTTTTTAATTTCTCAGATCATCCAACATACAGTACATAATATGTTGGATGGGAATGATCTCATATTTATACGCTGTCTTTCAAGCAGAAGAATCGCAGAGCAGATTCATAAACTACCTTCTGTTAATAGGTTTATAAACAATGGTTTAGGGCAAATGTAATTACAGGTCTGTTATTCCTTTGTATACATATTTCCAACTATTCTTTTTTAACTGGGAGTATATTTCAGATCTGTCATAATATTGGCCATTTAATCCTTATTTTTCTTGCTAATCAGGAAGTTTCTTTACCTCTTCACCACTTTGAGCTATTTGCTGATTAACCCTGGTGTTCTTATCAGGATTCTGATACATGGGAAACTAGCAAAAAAATTCCAAAATAAGGAAGGAAGTTCAGAAGTGAGGACTATAGGACAGAACATTGTATGAGTTCATTGCAATTCTTTATTGCACCAGAAACAAAATGGAGGTCTGTCTTTGAAAACAGAAGACTCCTCAAAGAAAGTAAATTATAGCTCAGACATAACAAAGGCAGAAGAGTGTTAGAGTTAAATATTGACCATGTGCCAAATATCAAGAGCTATTTGCATAGCACTATGAATTACCTAAGTCTCATGAAGGCAAATGAGGAGTCTCTCYATAATTTATTCCCTAGTCTTAAAGATTTTCAAGCACAGAGCACAAAACAGCATATTTTTGTCAGCTCGAGAAAGAACAGATCTATCATTCAGAGAAAAGACAAGGCAACTTTGCTTAGAAGTCAGAATGGCAACTCAAGTTCAGTCTTAGGGTCATAAGTATTTTAATAAATTGAAATGYATCCACACATCCATACTCCATTTTTTTTGTTTGGTTGTTTGAAGAGGGTTTTTTTTTGGGGGGGGGGGGGGAGGGAGGAGGAGAGAGGGGTTGATCTTTTTTACTGGTATGCTTAAAGACAGGACTTTTTTTTCCAGGAAGGAGATCATATAACACGTGTTCTCCTTGAAATGAATAGACAATATTTTGAGGGAAGGATTCCCTTTGGAAAATGCTAAGGAAAACAAACAGTTTTTCATCTCATTTTTCAGTGGAAACTAAGCAGTCAGAAACAAAATACAATTTYATAAAAAAAAATGCTGCAATGCAATTTCATTTGCTCAAAAAAATTATATTTTTTCTGAAGTCTTTTTCTGTGGCTCAACCCAGTTAATGCCTGCCATCCTCCTCAGACTCCAGGATCAGCCTGAATCTTTTATTATAGCCCCTTATTTCCTCTCATCGCTAAACCACAGACTCCCATGTGCCGTCATCAAGGGAACCTACCTCTTAGCACCTACCTCAGCAACATTTAACATTTTTCTCTGCTTCCTATTCTACTCTTTAAAAGAAAAAATACCATATTATATGGAAAACCAACACTTTCTGTTACATTTAGAASCTAAAGATGTGAAAGTATCAGTCTGTGAAGCATTTGAAGAACAAAGCAGGATGAAGTCCATCAGAAATAACCAAGTCTTTCTCGACTAAACTTTGGACTGTATTCTGCGAGACAATTRGTTTGGTAGTCAGCTGGAGACAATCACATACATTCCCTTCCACTTCCTTTATTGRTATCACTGCCACTATATGGACTAGTTCATGCACTTCATCCACATTTCTGAAAAAAAGGGTCATAGTGCAGAAGCAAGCACTGTCTTATTATTGTCTCTGCCCTTAAATTGCTAGGACATTACCTGRCACAGGCTTGGATGGTGAGGTGTTGTGTTCCTCCAGGCAATACCACAAAAAGACTTGGAAACAGCATGCACACTCCCAGCAGGCAGCCCAGAGATAGACACCGTCTTCTGCAGGACAAGGCAGGTTGGCCACAGGCATGGGAGTTATGTGCTGGCACTTAGCTTCTGGCCAGAGATTCAGCCCTCATCAGTTTTCTTTAATAGTACAGAAGTAGCCATAGTAATTAAATACTGACACCAGAGCAGCATCTCCCATTTTATCTAAGTAGAGCTCTTTTGGGTTGTCTGATCTGTGTATCCCATGTGAAGTCACTGAGAACTGCAAGACAGCCACCTATAGGTTAAAGATAAGTAAAATAGCCGGCAATGACACACACTTGGTTAAGGGTTCCAGCACAGCAATGAGATTACTATCATTTTAATTCTAGACAGGTTCTCCAGGTACTAGTTGGGATCTCAGGCATCAGTTTGGAGGTTTGGTTTTTTATGTGTTTCAGTTGTCTTCAGTGACATTCCTTGTGAAACCAAGCATGAGGCTGATCACTTTGCATGGATGGAGACATGGAGATTTAAAAGCATCTGCTTACCCTGATYCTTCTGATAATACGGAGGGAATTCTTCTCCAAAGCTATACAGGMTCTCTAGGAACACAAAATCAGAAACTGTGTTGAATTGGCAATCAAATAATGAAGTGTATCCTGTTTTTTCCACCAAGCTTTCACATCACAATTAAGAAGAATTTTCCTGGGAGTCTGATGTTTTTAGGTCACCGTTTTTCATTCTCCCAGATAAACTACATGTCTCCACAGTACAAATTTTATTGAAGAATATGAGTCTATAATTAACAGATACTAGAAAGCCTTGGCTCTTCACTTCATATTTTTAGTTCTAGAGGTCCTCAATTTAATCCCAAGTGTGTCAGGCAGAATGACAGCTGTCACATTAGTATCTTAATATTCAGCTYCTGAGATCAAGGTCTTACATCACTGTTAATTGGTGAGATGGAGTGTCMTGGCTTTCTAATCTCATAAGGATGTGGTTTCTTGCCCAGTAAATTATGAGATATTCATATATATATATTCATGTGCTATGTAAAAAGATCACAAAATATTATTTAATGACACTTTATTTACCTTAAGTTACATGACTACTTAAAATTAGTCACTCTTACTACTGACTTCATCAGTTATGCACATGTCCATTCAATATCAAAATGTCCTGAAACACATAAAAGTTCATGTTAGTAAGACTGAATGTCAGTAAGATTGGTTCCATCACTAATATTGAATGAGGTTCATCGTAGATGCACAAAACTTCAAAGCATATTTATAAGACTCACTGACTTCCATGGCCTTTTGATGAGGCTTGGACCTTTACTTCAAGTCAAACTTGTTCTGAAGTACTTTTCTGAGCAGAAGTGGACTTATGCACATCCCTCAATGGTCTGCTGAACCAGCAATTCTAACACTAATTAGTATCCGCATTAAAACCCCTACCAAGACATGACACTCTCAAATTCAGCAAAGACTGGATAAAATTGCAGCATGCATTCTTTAAATATTTATACAGTACATCAAAACAAATGAAACTGGAGATTCCATTTCCAGCATGAGCTGCAACATTGCTAGAATGGGGTCTACTGTGTCATGCCACTTATTTTCATTTCTTTGATTTTTTTTTTACGACTCTTCTGCTGAATTAATAATCAGGGACAAGGGACAGAGTCATACTGTTTTAACTCTTCAGTATTCCTAAGAGTAAACAGACATCCAGTGAAGCAAGTTAGAGAGGTCTTTAACTTTATGAATTATTTTAAGAGCATGAAAGTCACTTTCACAGATCAAGTTTATCACAGTATTGAAAAGATGTAAGTATTTGCAATTATATTAAGTTGTATACTTCAAAGAAAAATGACTAAGAAAAAATCCTATACTATAATATAAATTCTCCACTTAGCTGATCAGGTCTGACTGTGTATAGAGATACACAGATTCTCCAGGGAGTTGTTCCTATCTCTACAGAAAAAAAAAAAAAAAAGAAAAAGAAAAAAAAAAAAGCTGTAATATTTAATAAGAACTATTTCTGAAGATTCCACTTAAAAATATTGTTTTACTTTTTTTCTCTATTTTGGTGCAAAATTAACTTAGTGACAGATCAGCTCTAGTTATTTTATCAGTGGCTTTCAAGTAACTATGACATTTACCTAATGTTTGATGAACTAATTGACTAAAATGTTGAATAGCAAACAATATTCCTACCAGGCTGCTCTTTTACCAGCTTCTGATCAGCTGTTGCACAGAGCCCTGGACTCCAGTTCAGTGCAGTGGTCTGCACGGACGAAAGACTTATTCTTTTAATGCATTCTTTTTTCCATTGCTTATATGACATATGATTTCTTTTACTAAAGATGAAATGGAGTAGCTTGAGAAAGATATGACTCCAAATATAAACTAGGGCTTCATCTACCCCCCCAAAAAAAAAAAAAAAAAAAAAGGAAAGAAAGAATAACATAATAACACATTAAAATACAAAAGCCTGCTGCAAAGAAAAAATGGACTTATGCTTCCTGTCCAGGTTGAACAGACTAAGAGATAACGAAACTGAAGCATACAAGAGTCATCTTGGGTCTTAGGATAACACATTCAAAAAGAAGTAGAATATCTGGGRAAGTTGTAGACTTTCCATCAGTAGAGGTCTCTACAGCAGGTTAGACTGACATCTGTCCGAAATGATAGAATTACATCCCTGATAGGCAAGAAGGTGATTTCTTGAAATCTCTCAAATCTGTATGACTCTGTGAACCCTTAATGTGTTAATATTTGGAGAAGGAAAAGGGATGATCTAATCTTCCCCCTTACAATGTGGTCTAGAAAATCTGCCTAACTGCATATTGGAGAAAATGTCACYGTCATTTTTCATTAAAGAGCTGCAAAGTGTTGGCCAAGAATTCTTATCTTAGGTCCCTAAAAGTATAGGATCAAAACACTATCATCCAACATTTTGATTAGTGGTGCTTTCTACATGAGAACAACTGCTGTACTCAGTCAACCAAGCATCCATCTAGTTCAGTGTACTGACCCCAGTAGAAGCCAACAGGCAGATGCGCAGAGGATGTATAAGAACAGAACGAGCATATGTAGAATAGACAGTGAGCAGTCATTCCTTTTTCACTCTTTYCTCACTTCACAACATTTAAAGACCTTTTCATCTGTATTTAGTTTCTTTCACTGTAGTACATCATACTGACTCATGTTGAGAGAGGGAAGGGGAGAAATGATGGCCCATTGTCTCATCCTTTTTGGTATGTATTGAACACKTTCAATGATAGTAAGATACTTAACTGTTGTAAATTAATATCCCTCACTACATGTTCAGAACATTTTACACCGAGGCACTGAGGTCATGGCTCTCATCRTTTCTTTGCATGGAGGGGGGAGTCTTAGGTTCTGTCTTAATTTAACAGTTTACAGTCTAAGGGCAGGCCTGTGAACAAGGTATGTGGCACAGGAGGACTGTTCTCTAAGTTATGCAGCCAATAAATGAGATGACATATTTTAGGCCTAGGTTAGAAAAGATTAATCATCTAGTAACTTATGGGAGCAAAAGCAAATAGTTTCTTCTAATTTTGTTGATACAGTTACRGTCCATACACATATGATCTAGACTTATGCTGAGCTGGAAATAAAATTTCAAAATCATCTCTCAGATGAACAGTATTTTAACAACAAAAGTGTCTTGTGTAGACCTGGGATCTCAATTCACTAAGCAGAAAATCTAAAATCTCTAAAGTCCCTGGGCTGAACTCAGCTGTGGTGCAAATTCAATTGAAATGTGTTTTTACCTTTCCAAGAACCTTGTAAAATTGCACAGATTTTCTTTAATTTTTTGTTAGTTTGTCCATTTATTACAGAGAATTTCAACTTCCAGAAACCTCCCCCTACAAACCCAGAGCTAAACCAAATCCATCAGGAAAATTTTTGTTTATATTTGTTTCTGTATATGTTTCATTGATTTATTAATTAGTCTCTTCCTGTGCTTCAATTTTTGCCCATTGCCTCTTGTCCTGAATAAGTAATGCAAATGAGCTTTGCCTATCTGTTACGCAAAAGTCACAAAAGAAGGTGTTTTGCACTTTCCCAGTCTTTCTTATGTGCACACAGCCAGGCATAATTAGCTGTTTCTAACCTAATAAAAAGCCAGATATTTCAGTCCTTGTACAAGAGAATCTTTGCCTGATAYAAGTAAGGCTGGGTGAAGTTGCTGCTCTGCTGATCCCTATGGCAATTATTGATCTCAAAATGCCCAGATTTTCCTCATGGTTTAATATAAATAAGGCCTGTAGAAAGTTATCTGAAAGCATCTAGAGGTGCTTGATAGATGAAATAGAATTTGAAGAGCATATATGATGTTTTCAGTTATTTTCAAACCTGCATATTCATATTCTAGATTGAAACAAMATGAAAAAGAAATCCACTTATATGCCTATGTTGCTTTTTTTAATAATGAATTTCTATATATTAAATACAAATATAGCTTTCTGGTTTCTTTTTTTTTCCCCCTAGGAGCTGCATCAACAACCTATGATGGTTAGTCAGCATTTGCAGCCTTTCATCTGCATTTATATTTAGTGACTTACAGGAGCAACTGATTGCTGCATTTATAGTGATTTATGTGGAAATGGAAGCATATTCATATTAAGCATATAATGAGGGCCATGGAACATTAGTTTACATTTTGCTGGCAGTCACAGTTGCTTTGGCAATGGATTTTAAATGACCTTAACATTCACGTCTAAAACATATGCGATAACTAGCCTCAGCCCTCACCCTACCGTTGATCTTGGGAAACAGTGAATATAAGATAAAGATCTGTTGTGGTTCTCTTCTCAGTTCTCCATAACATTTCATAAATAGGTCAATTCTAGCATGTTTATATAAATTGATTCCCCTTCTGGGAATGCTGGGCTGTGATAAACAGTTCTTTCCAATTAGTTTGTTTTTTTWAAAAAAAATAGTTGGGGATTACTATTATAGCTAAAAATATTTTAAATATAAGTATCTTCTAAGTCAAGAAAATGTTTTTTTGTCTGTTACTGACAGATGAACTGCAAATGCCTACTCCTGTTCACTTTAAGATCAGTATTGCAGTCTCTACAYGTGTGGACTTTGTTTTGACAATACACAGCAAAATGAGAAGCTAGCCCTGTAACACTGTGCCCACTACCACAAGTCATTTTATCCATAAGGGAGGAACAACTGAGGCCAATGGAACTCTTTTGGTTAGTAATCCCTCCATTCAACAGACGTCTACAGGATCAGACTCTGTTTTGTCGTATTTGCTTTAGAAGTCATTCTGTTGGCTTACAGATTTATACATTCCTTTAGAYGCCAGATGTCCTTTTAATTCTCATTAATAATCCATTTTATTTGTTTTTGTCAGGCCCATTTCTAGAAACAATTTGCATAGCAAGTCAGGTCAACTGATGAATCTGTTGGCCAGTAACCTCCCTCAGCTGTGAATAGCACTAGATACATCAGAAGAAGTTGTAAGAAACAGTGATAAATCATCATGTGAGACAAAGAGGACTTCTAGTTTTYGTTATTATTACTCATCCTGATGATCATGCTCATCCTGATGATAATATCTTTCTTCAGATATAATCAGAATTTCAAAATTAAAAGAATGATGGTGACAAATCTGGTGCCCTTGATCCTCACTATTTCATATCATCTGCAGTTTTAGAGAAGAGATTGAGGCAATTACGTGTGCAATGTGTAATTCATACTCTTACCAGCCTACATAGACATTGTGGCTACAGAACAGTAATAAAAAATAAAATAGAATAATTTATATTTACTTATAACATAGATGAACACATAAACATATGTATATATAAAACTGTGAAAGCTGATATTGAAAATTCCATCAATATTAAAGCATTTTATCTCTTATTTTCGAATTGTTCTTTGGAACAAAAGCCTGAGTGGGGACGTTGACTCAAAAAAAATAAACATTCTGAAACATTTAAGACTTGACTTTGTACCCTTCAGCAGGATGATGATTTTTATTTCTGAGTATACGGATATTTATCTGACCCTTGCAAGGCACTTTCTGATCAGTGTCTGGATATAAAGAAAAAGCATAAGACATATGTCTTCTGATTTACTGACATGAGCAACCAAACACCAGCTAGCCAGTATATGAGTACGAGGAACTAAGCTTCACCACTGCTGCTAACTCTGACTCTAAATGCTACACTTCTCCCTGCCAAAAGACTCCTTTCCACAAGACCTCAGTTTCACAAGAATAAGGGCAAGCTGCAAACTATGTTCAAGTCCAACTTAAATCTGACACAGCTGGAATATGAGAAGAGAATAAGCTGCCACCTACATATAGTTTGCAAACAGGAAATGAAAAATTGGTTTATTTATGTATATTTATTTCTTTATAAGTATCTGCATTGTCTATCACCATGACTGTTTGTGTGTTACTCTGAGAGAAAACAGTGCAATTTATTTTGAATAGATTTATCCTTTTGCCTAATTCATTAATTAATATTTTTGAGCCACATGAGTTTGCTGGCACAAAGCATTCAGAGACAATATATTTGAAGGTCACATATGCAAGTATTCATGGAACCCAGAAATGCAAAAATATTCACTGGAAGTACTACTCAAGTATCTAATCAGGAAAAAGAAATAGGGCCAAGTAGGCAGTCTAGCCAATGACAGTTTGTAAGGCAAATATTAGCTGTCCTAAAACAATTTGTATAGCAGAGATCATCTATGCAGTACAAACACTTAATACTTTTAAATAGCCAATATTTGTTCATTAATTTGACTAATTTTTTATTATGCTTTAAGCAAACATTCCGAACGTATTTTTATTTTCCCGACTCTCGCCAAACTTTGGCTGCAAATTGATGCATGTAAGTCACAGAAGTAAACTCTAGGCCGAATAATGCATAGTTTGATATGCTATGGGTATAGAAACATGAGTTATAAGTAAAAAGAGTGGCCAGATTGAATAAAGTTTTCCAGTTCATCCTGGATCTCAAACACTGCTGATGTTGATACCTCTTCAGGATACTATATGTAGAACACTGTCCTCAAGTGGGCAGATATGTGACTGTCAAATTGTCACTGCAAACTGTTTCTATGGCAAAAACTTCTAAAATAAAAGAAAACAAGGAAAGGTTCCCAATTTGAAATATTGTGAGGTGGCATATACTATGAAGCGGTCAAACAAATCTTCAGTCCTATAAACTGCCCTATTTATTTGAAAGATATCTCCCATATTGCAGCAAATTCCTCTCCAGCAAATCTCTTCACACCAGAAGAAAATGAAGAAGAGTTAAATCCCAGACTACTTCCTTCATGTAGTTTGACAGTATTGTGAGAGATTAATCCTTCTCAAGATCCTAAGAATTCTAAAGCTCTTCTTTAGATAATTGAGGAAACCGTAAGCTCTGACATCTACACCAGGAGTTTCCAACAGCCAGATACTATCATGRATTCCAGTAGACAAAACAAAAAAACAAACGAACAAAAAAAAAGTACATGAATGCAACTAAAGAGCCATGCATATGCATATTCATATGTATGTGTACATATAAAAATTTCTGCTGTCACCAACAGTTGTTTCAAAGACAGTGTGTAAGCTCAACAGGACTTGGTTACTCTTACTCCTAACAGCAGCAGTATAAAATAAACCAAAGGTAGATGCAAATTATGTTGAAAATTAAAGGCTCTAGTTTCAACAACGTTGCTGAGTTCACGGGCTAATATTCCCACTTAAATTAAAAAAAAAAGACATTTAATTGACACTTTTCTGCTTGTTCAAAGATAACTAGTATTTTAGGACTTAATTTGATCATTTATTAAAACCCCAGTTGGGTATAATTTGGCCATGGCTACATTACAGTCTGTTGTGCAGATATTTTCTTCTTTTTTTTCCTTGTATCTAAATACACATAAGCCTTCCCTTCCAAGCTTGCAGAGCTCTGATAACCACAGCAGATCTGTCTTGCATTCTCATAAAGTCCAACAAGATAATGTACAATGTTATTACTATCACCATCTGGTAGGGACAAAGGGTAAGTGACTAGATTTAAGGAGAAAATTAAACTTTTAAAAAAATATATCAGAAGTATATACAGCCAGTTTATAAATTCAGGATGAGTTTATCAAAAAGTTCTTTGTATGTCTAAAGGAAAAGGTGCTACAGTATTTTGCATAATGTTCTAGTCACCATATAAAGTGACTAATTTCAATATAAATACATTTAAGCTAAGTTTCTGCATATGCTGTTATTCATTTATGTTATGCCTTTTTGTTTCCATAAATATACAAGCTGTTCACACAAAGATATTTCAATCTTTGAACTTTTTGCAGACTTTAGATCTGTTACATAAAATGTTACCGGTGTTCCAATAAGTTATTGGCTCTAAATCAGGAAAGCAGCTTTCTTAGGATTAAATTTAAGGCATTTGTTGATGACATTAAATCAATAGGTTTTAACTGTGTAATTTTCTGCTTTCATACCTGGATAGCAAAAAAAAAAAAAAAAAAAAAAAAAAAAAAAAAAAAGAAAGAAAGAAAAAAGAAAAAGAAAAGAAGAAAAAAAGAAAGAAAGAAAAATAGGGAATCTCCCACGAAGATCCCCATGTACCACACAAGATATAAAATAGCATTTATACTAAACACCACTGTCTTTTGGGGTCCACTGAGATTTTCCATAACCAATGTGAACTGACAGTAAATAAGCTTTCCTTCCTCAAAACAGGAGACAGTATGTGGCAGAAAAGAGTATCTGTGATCTGTCTTTTAATTATGCAGCCAGTTTGATTTTTGCCTGTGTTACTGAAGAGTACAGAAGAATACATCAGCATTGTAATGACAGTAAGATATAAAACTTTCCACATCTTGGTCTACTTTCTGATATTTTTAATCAGTTTAAAACCCAAATGTAGAAAGTCAAAATGCAACGTAAATGACTTATCTCACTCACACTAAAAATCAAAGCCTACTGAATTTTTGTGATACTGCATCTTTCCTTCTCTAGAGTTAGATTTTCATTATAGCAATTATGTTACACTGACTGGTAGAGCTAAATGGTTGAATGAGGATTAGAGCCAAATGCGGAGCTGCTGCGCTACACCTCCCTCAGCAGAGCAGCGAATTATTCTGAATGTTTGGCCACTTTAATATTAGCCAATCTACAGCATTCAATTATTCATTAAAAGACTGTGCTGTAGACGAAGTTTGCTTGTTAAATTAATAGAAGTTGGAGAACCTAAAAAGAAAATCCTAGAGGGGTTTCATTTCTGTGCCTACTTGGTTGGATCAGAAATTTCTTTTATTTTCATTTCCTTTCTCCTGGCTGCATGACTGGATGAATTTGGTTTAGATTATTTTCCTATTAACTAAAATTTCCCAGAGGTTCCTGGTATTTGCATTCAGATATTTCAGTAGCAGATATAGTGCTCCACTGAATACACCATCTACTGAAACGATGAAGTTGTAAGGAAATCACACACATTTTCCTTACAGATGTTTGACCCAAGGCATATCAGAGTTGCCAAATCCACCTTTGGGTCACACTTTTCTCTATMAGGAGACCTACAAGCCTTGGACCAAATACAAGCAGTGATTTATAAACTGGGTAGCCTTACTAAAGTCAACTAGCAATCTTGAATTCAAGTGCCAGAACCAATGCTGTAAATGCTAATAACTTGCACTCAGCAAAGATTATTTGAGACTTTCTGGCACTCTTCATCTCCAAATATTGGGACACCATGAGTTTGCTGTTTACATGTAAATTTAGAAGCTTTGAGTTTAGCTTTGGAGTTCTGAATATTAAATCGCATCTCTAAGTTTAACCACTACTCTCATGATATTTTGTCTTGCATTTTCTCCGTAGTGGTAGGGATGAGTCAGAGTATTACACCAGGGTGTTCAAACTGCTGCACAGACTTGTGCCAGTGCATCTGTGTGGTTGCTTGGCCATGAGACTGCATGCAGATTGGCATTCCTAACAAATAGGCTTATTCTCTTTTTTTCAATCTTTTCTCCTACATCTCATTGCTGTCACAGGACTGCCAGCAGTAATAACAGCTTTTCTCTCATGATCAACTTTAACCAAATTCCTTCTACTTTAACAAGATCTCCTTCTGAGGGAACCTACCAGCTGTACCTTAAGAGCACAGGACAACATGTGCCRCCCACGTAGAAAAGGATCATATGAAGTCTGGCTCAGTAAAATGACAGCCAGCCATACAACAGTTGTTCCTCCCTCATGCTTACACTAGAAGCCACAAAATTCCCAACTTTAGTCACCTTACAGTTCACACAAGATCTCAGTATAAAAGATCAAAAGTCTTAAAATTATAATGCACCAGAGGAACAGAGCAGAAGACCTCAATGGCCACAAGAACTCTGATTAAATGGCGCTAAACAGTGAGGTCTCCCTGGTGACTGTTTTACACTGAGTGAAATCTTTGCAAAATGCTAGTGCTGTTTCCACAATTTCCAGCTGATATCAGTTCAGTGGAAAAGGTGATAGTGCTGTTCAGAGATATTAACCACTCCATCCGTTTGTCCCTTCCATTTCCCCAGTTTCCCCAACTGATAAAATTGTTTTTTATTATGTTTTACATGATTCATATATTTGATTAGGCACATTGGGAAGTTAAGGTACTCCAAGTCATTCATCTAAATGTCTCCCTTGTGCTGCAGGAAGAAGGGAGTTTGATGAAAACCCTGTATCTAATCTCTTCCTTTTCCATTTTGAAAATCTAGTTTTCCTTTTTGCAGCACTTTGAAATAGGATTATTAATCCACTGAGGGAAATAAACAGCTGGAAGTAAACATTTCCCAACTGCTGGAGAAACACTAGCTGTTTCCTAAGCCACATGCACTTGGTCACCAAACAAATGCATAAGGGAAAACCAATTCTTGGCCTGGACCTATGCCTGTGCTAATGAACAAATCAACAGTGGAAGGCTAGCTGAGTCATTCTTCCTTAGGGATCATCAAATATGTAGCTTCTTAATTATTTATTGGTTACTAGGATCAGCAGCCAACACTGTGCTCAATGCTGTACATGGCAGCCTATGCCCCACAATCTAAATTTGGCATACCAACAGCATCCAGCAATTAATTGAACGTTTAGTAGACAACCAGCAATGAACTTCATAGGTGGTGCAAGCCAGGGCTATTTGTAAAGTGTTAGAGTAAGTAATTTTCCAAGAGAACTACATTTTAAGGAAGAATCCAAAAAGTARTACACAATAGGCACCACAAGAATTGATAGGCAGTTCCAAGGAAAATAGTATAAGACACTCTTGAAGGTCTGCAGGAAGGATGATACGTTGAATACTCATTCTGCCACAGATGATGCTATTTTTTGCATGCTTTTCAAAAATATTCACATGAACAAAAGTTCGTGCATGTAAAGAAACCGTTAAGAAGAAAAATCTGTAAGCCCATAGCCAATACAGTTTTACTCAGAATACAAAATTTGCCATGTAAAAGAGAAAAATCATATTGGATACAATATGGAATTTCTATAAAGCTCAGATAAGACAGTTATGAAACAAAAATAAGAGTGTGTAATTAGCTGTCCAGTTACCATGCTCAATTAAAATTAAACTCATCCCATATGAAAAGAAAAAAAAAAGGTTTCATGACAGTGTGGCCTGCCGCATCAACAGATCATAGTCAAATCAGCTGAGTATCAGACTGGAAGAGTCACTGGAGCCCAGCTGCAGGTGATCTTTATACATAACTGAGACAACTCACACAGAGAAAAATCAGCAGGAGAGAGAAGCCTGTGACCTGCCCTAGAGCACTGAATTAAAGTGCCCTCAGGCCTCAGCAGCATATGTAAGCTTGGGAGGAAACACAGGCATTTGATATTCATGAAGTYTGATAGTGGGACAACCTCACATGAAGAAAGGGCTTGGAAAAGACTTTCCCAGGGCRGAAGAAGATGCCAACAGCCCTGCACAGTTACGTGCTGCAGGCATTCTACCTCAGCCTCTGTGGAGCTTAGCAAGGACCTTCCTCTGTGCGTGTGTCTGACCGCGATTGCAGCAGGGGGAGGAGGGGCAGTAGGATCACGGACACACTTATCCTTACCTATTAACTCTCTAAAGACAGCATCTAGCATMCAGACATCTGCTTCCTAGAGTAGCTGCAGCTGAGATATTCTCTTACCTACCTTTAATGTTTATGTATTGAGAGTTTTTTCTCCTCTGTTTTCTGAAACCTTACCTGAGATTTTTCTGTAGCCCTGTGCTGAACTTCTGGGAAATAAATAGATAAAGAAACATCCTCAGAAGACTTTACAAGACATATATAAGCTGAAATGTCTTCATACACATTTGGAAAGAAGGCATTTTGGGTCTGGACAACCCTTGAATGGAAAAACTTGTAAAATAGATTAATCCTTTAGCTGTAACAAGCAATCTAAACAGCCCCAATTTGAAACCAAAGGGCCAGAAGGGAGAAAAGCGACCTGATGAAAGAAGGTTGGTAATTATGTGGTTGTTTGGAACAAGAGAAAGAAGAGGATGAAGAGGTGAACAAATTCAGAGACTCAGGGAAAGAAAGATTTGTGGTGAGATTCACTGTGGAAGACAATAGCTTAAACAYGATGTAGAAGGCAAAAGGGAAGCCAAATAAAGTCGGGTTGGGATGGGGTCGACAGGCCCAGTGAAGGGACAGTAAGATTGCAATTGTAGCAGCATTTAGGTAAACTAAAATGGAGCTGGATAAGACACAGAAATAAAAATTATGAAGTGAGATTCGCAGGGTAAGAACTCTAGCAATAGTGAGGAAATGGAATATGGGAAGAAGTGATAACAGTGAAGAAAGCAATATTGCTTGGGAAATGAGGATTGAAGAAGAGAAAAAGAGGAAAACTAGATATGAGTTCTCTGGCACAGTTGTTTCCCTTCACATTTCCATAGTATGAGATACAGGCAAACAAGGAGAGAAGACAAAAGCAGCAAAATAAAACTTGGGAAAATACAGAGAAAAGAAGGTTTTAAAAATACAGATTTTAGTGTTTGTAGGAAAAAAACAGCAGCAGGCCTAACTTTCTTCTCATAACTTCTACTGCAAAACTAGAATAATTCCACTTAATTCAGACAAGTCACATTTTTATAAAAGAGATGAACAAGCCAATAAACCCAGATGTCATTATTCTACGTATATCAAGTAGAAATATTGAAACTTTAATGCAAGTTACTGAAMCAAAGAACTAGGAAAGACAGAAAACAAATTAGAAAACAGAACAAGAGATTTTTCCCTTGGAAAATAAATGAGGAAGATAAATATTACCAGAGCACACATTCTGCTGCTCTAGCTTAACTATGTAGTTCTTTAACTGTTAAAGCTGAGTCACTCTTTAGAAGAAAAATAAGAAAGTAGAATCAATACAGCCTGCAGGTCTTTTACCTGATTAGTCGTGTAAAGATTTGTGGACAAACTTTGGATAATTGCTGTGACTGATTAGACTTGTTTTGTTTTATTTTTTTTTTCAATAGCTGCTGTGTCAATAATAATATTATCAATATTAACATTTTTGAATACATGGTGCAATATCAGACTCCAGTAAAGTTACTGCAGCCAAAAAATCCAGACACATTTTTCAAACTGTGGATTTGACTGATAAAATGAAAGCATGCTGATAAATAACATTTCTCAATTATATAGTGATTCTGGAATTAGGAAAATTGTGAAAAGGTAAATGTGTGTGTACATATACATATTTCAAATTCTGACATAGTTCTTTAGACTTAAGCACCAAGTCCCCAGTATTATCCATGTAAATACCTCCTCGACTTTTCCATCTTAACTCTGATTCCAAAATGACCATAGAATAAAGCATTAAAAATGTGTTGGAAAGAATGTATGAGAAAGAATACACTCAGAGAAGTACTCTCAGATGATCAGTTTAATTTGGATATATACAGATCTGTATGAGAAATAGGATACAATCTCTTAATATCATGACAGTGACCATCACTGAAAGGCTTTACCAAAAGAAATAGGAACCTTATTGTCACTTGGATCTGGTAAATCAAGAAAAAAAAATCTCTGCAAAATCCTGCTCAGAGGCAAACACAAATTTTAGTGTTCTCTCACAGAAAAGGAAAAATCTGATGCCTTTCACTATACAAACTATGTGGCAAAAGCCTGGATATTTACAAATTACTGGCATGTATTATACAGAAGATCAAGGCTATTTTGTTGCTCACATTGGAATAGTTAAGTAATCAATAGTTCTGTTACTTTAATAATTTTCCCTGATTTGCCCTTTGCCTGCGGTCATGTCCCATTCAAAGTTGCAGTATTGGTGACAATTAAATGCTAAAGAAAATAGAATCAGTATATACTAAGAGGCCTTAAACTGTAAGCCAAGTAATGGATATGTTTGAAAAGGTCACATGCAGAAAAATTGGTCTTACCTCATATGAGTCATCTAAGGCTTCAGCAGCTGATCTAAGCAGGTCTAAGTTCTTTGTATGGTCAACAGAGAGAAAGCTCCTCTAGAGGAAGATCTGAGCTTGCTGCAAACCAGTTCCTTCGGATAGGTCAGACAGATTACTTCCCAAATTCAGCTCCTTGCTTCACTAACAGGAGTACTAGCACCAGCACAAGGGATCAAGGGAGAGTGAGCACCAGCCGCTAAGGGTAACAAGGGGAGGAAGGAAAATTTCCCTTGGTGATAGCCCATGTTTTCATCAGGTATAACTGAAATATAGTCCCAGATAGCTGTCTAAAGGGAGATATGAGCATGACACCGATTCTGGAATAACTACGCCTTATAAAGGGTAGAGCTAAACAGCTCTGTGCACMGCAGAACACTGTGCTGAGGCCACTATTCTGCTTGCAGGCTTCATGCCAATGTTCCTGCAGAGTGCTGCCCTGTGTCATGTAAACATGTCTGCTGGGTATTCATGGCATGGTGCTACTCAGAACGGCATGGACAAATGCAAAGTTTCATCTAAAGCTATAAGCATTTTGAGGCAACTGAGGTCTTTTCTATGCTCTGATGGGTGCTGAGCACACTTCAGCTGCTCCTTGAGCTTAAATAAGGTAAACTTGACTGTATAAAACAGGTCAATGGCTTAACTTGTCTCTTCCAGCCTAAGAAATAATTTGAAGACAAAGAAATCTTCCTTTGCTGCTGCAGCTCTCTGAGCAGTTTAATTCGTGTGTGCCCAAATTCAGTCCTCATAAAACCCAATTGACTTCATTCAAAAAGCTCCTGTAAAGATGACTGATGTCATTGAAGTCTCACCACGGCTGAATTTGGCCCATGCCATTCCTGCTGTTTAGTCATCAGATAGGAATGTAGGGAAAAAATGCATGCTGGGCTCTAGGGCTCCATCTCTCAACAGATTTGCTAGAGATTAAAAAGAATTACACATGAATACAAACTTGTCTTATACACTCTATTAAACCTCCTAGATTGGCCACTGCTCTCAGCTGCCCAGGTGTGAATCTGAATAGCTTATTTCACTACAGTAGAACAGGACTCACTGTATCCAGCAGCAGTTTATGCACATGAGTGCTCCAGTCCTCTGGGGAGGAAAAGCAGCAGAATTATTCCCATTTTACAAATGAAGAAACCAAAACAGGGAGCTGCTGTGATTTGTTTCATATGGTGGCAGAAGCAGAGGAGGTACTGAAACTCAAGCACTTATGACTTGCAGCCAGGAAGGCCATGTATTCCTGTAATATCTTCATAATTTCCCTCTCTGTTCATCATCTCACTTCTCCCTGCCCCAACCATATCAGCATTGTCTGTAGCCATACTGGGAAGCTGGGCTTAATCAATTCCTGGTGAAACTGGGATTAATACACTACTCATGCAGATCCTTAAAAAAAAATGATTTCTGATCCCTTCTTCAAAGGCACATGTAATCCACAGCTGAGAAGTAACCATTTGTTGTTCCAGTATACAGTCTCAGGGAGGCTTTTGCTCTGCTTCTCGGATGTTCGCTGAAGACCCCATCTGACAGGACTTCTTCCCGCATACAACAAAAAAACAGCCTGAGCAGGCTGTGCAGAATCAGGCTCTTTTAGAGTATTAACATTTTATGGGAGAAAAAGAATGGCTGGAATGCAAAGGAAGAGAGAGAGAGAGAGAGAGAGAGAGATGACAAGACATCTTTACATTTTCTCCTGTGACTGGAAATGTTTTTTTAAAAAAAAGTAAAAAAAAAAAAATTCCTTGTAAATCTTTTTAGAAATAGACAACTGGAGTCAGGTGTCCTGGTTTTTACACCTACATTCTCATTCAGTGATATTTTTATGATGAAAATATAAAATTTAAAGCAACTGCAAAAACAGAATCAACTCTCAACTGGCAGAGAGGGGCCTAAGTAAGTTTTATTCACTACATGAATGTCAGATTAACACATATGCAAAAAGAGAAAAAGAAAGAGAAAAAGAGAAAAAGAAAGAGAAAAAGAGAAAAAGAWAGAGAAAAGAGAAAAAGAGAAAAAGAAAGAGAAAGAGAGAAAAAGAAAGAGAGAAAAAGAAAGAGAAAAAGAAAGAGAAAAAGAAAGAGAAAAAGAAAGAGAAAAAGAAAGAGAAAAAGGTTAATTATTTAAATTATTTACAATCCTGATTGGAAATGGTACATTTCCTATCTGAGTCCCTTCATTTATTTGGGGGATAATAAGGCTTATCTCCTCTGACTGACATAATTTCATCTCATCTTTGCTTTCCTTGGAATCACCACCCTGACACTGCCTAGCAAAATAAAAAAAAAAATCAAAAAATAAATAAAAGGAGCGAACAGGCGAACTATTCACCAGTGCAGAGCTTACAGCACGATCAGAGCGATATCCTTTGTTTGCAAGGGGAATAAAGTGGCCTTCTTGTGAGAGGAAATACATGCACATATAGATAAACATATATATATAGTATAAACGACGTTAAGAGGCTGTGTGTGCCCTCCCGTGCTCCTTATTCCCACTTGGTTTTAATACATCTGTAATTCCGATTGTGTCAGTTCTGTTTTGTTTTTTGTTTCATATAAGGGTATATGTTCAGGGAAATTCTTGGCAGGCAGATCACCAGGCTTCAGTCCTATAAATGAAACGCATTTCATGCCCAACTGGGAGGAGAGGTTTCTCCACCTTCACGACCCTGCGGTTGTAATGGTTCCCAGGAACCGATGACCGACGCGATTTCTTACCTCGCCACGGGTGTTTCGTTATCGCGGTGATAAGGAGATGGTGAAGCGACCGTGGGAACTCCTCAGTGGAATGACCTACCCTACACCACTAACCCCCTCCCCCCCCGCCCCGCTCCTCCCCGCTTTGGATCCACCTCGTAGTCACGACCCTTAAAAAATCACTGGCTCCAAGCGACACAGCCTTTCGCCTCCCCGCTCCGCGACCAGACACCGCGAGCATCCCTGTTCACTTACTCTGCCGTGAACGACGTGAGGAGGCTGCGGGAGAGGTTTCCCTGGGATTTTCTCTGCGGCTCCTTTTATAAAAAAGGCAACGCGAGGAGGCAGCCAGCCGGTGCTTGGACCGGCAGCAAGCCCCATGCCAGTGCCGGGCGGCGGGTGCCTCGGCGGAGAGGCGCGGGG
>NW_028186269.1:790046-791661 GCF_003343005.1 Rhea americana
CTTCTCCGCGGAGAGCGGCTCGGGCAGCGGCCCGCGCCGGCCGCCTCGCTGGGTTTGCGCACGGCGGTGCAGCCAAGCGGGGGCGACCCTCAGAGGCAGCAAAAAAATGCCCCCCCCCCTCCCGAGAGGGGCCGACAGGCAAACGCAGCCCAGTTTGGCTCCGCAACGCGACGCCAGCGCCTGKAAGGGCTTCTGCTTGCTCCAGCGGGCTCTGCGCGGAGCTCCGCGCCAGCCGCTGYCGAGGTGCGAAGGTTCAGTCCAGCCTTCCTATAGGCTTGGGCAATTTCCCCCCACTCCTTGCTTATCCCGAGACAGTTCTCAGATGCCTTTTAACACACAACCAAAAGTCTTTACGCTGAGAGGAAGGAGAGTAGGGGGATGGGAAGCAAAGTAAAACCAAGCCACCTTCAAACTCTGTCGCTTTCCTCAGCCTCCGGAGCTGGGTGCGTCATCCTAGCACCCTGCGCTCTCCAAGGTGAAGGTAGACTCTACAACCCGGCCGGCAAGTGCCTTTAATTACCTACGATGCGCTCGAATTCGTGTCCAATAAATAGAAGGAGAGAGGTTTCTCCCCCCGCCATCCTTATATTAATAACTGCATCGCTCTTTCTCCTGCCACTCATAGGATTTCTTGACCAAATAAAGAAGTGTTTTCTAAAAGCAGAGCTAGAAAGAGGGAAAGGAACCGCTTTGGACCGATTGGCTTGCGGARCCAAGCATCCACATTTTAGAAACGCAAGTGCCGCGGGGTTATGTCCCCTCTTATTTCGGATGTGTCGCACTGCTAGCTTGCAGGAGGCTTTCACGCCGGAGCACTGACTTGTCATGGGGGAAGAGGGTTTGGGGTCTGCCGAGAAGACTAGAAAAGAAAGCAAGAGGAGCTTCAAAGCCTCAGGCGGATCCCCCCGCTCCGAGCTCTCTCCCCCGTCTCGATCCAAGGCGGTTTCTCAGTGGAATAAACATCTSTGATCTAAGACAGCTGCCGGGAATCAAAGGCCGCCCAGATCAGCGCTGAACTGGGCGAAGATGCGATTGATAAATACACACTCCTGACAAGCGAAGAGAAGGGGGTGCGAAAGCGGCTTCTCCTGCAGTGCCTTCGGGCTGTGAGAACAGCAACAGTTTGCCCATTAGTCATCTGATTTGTTTTATAACACTTCTGACACCTAATCTTATCTGCTAATACCCAAGATTTAGTTACCCAAGACGATTTTTTTTCCACACTAGCAACAAAATTATTTGACTCCCTGCAGATCTGTTTACTTTTGTCAGCCTTAAAAAAGAAAAAAATATATATATAAAAAAAGAGAAAAGAAATTAAAAGAAAAAGGAAAAGGGAGAAGGGAGCTTATAGATAAAGGATAGAACTGGATTTTTCAAGGTTGGTTAAAAAAAAGCACTGAGGAAACACTAAGTAAATTCGAAAAAAAAGTTCTGAAAATTGACGGAGAAGATTTACTAGAGAAGATATCAGAATGAGCACATGTAGTCCACGCAGACTTGCCTGTAAAATAACGATTTATTTTAATACTTTAAAAAACACACACAATCCAGTGATAAATGTCAATTACCAATAATCAGCATAAAGTGCCAAACAGCCATACAACTTTTTTTT
>NW_028186269.1:791726-800389 GCF_003343005.1 Rhea americana
AAAAAAAAAAAAAAAAGAACTCTCAGGTTGAGATTTGTTCTCTCTCATGAGGACACACGCAGATTTTAAAGTACCACTAAAATCACTTTGTGCATACCGTCAATCTGATGTATTGCCATATTTTTTTCCTTTTTTTTTTTAATAAATCCACAAGTTACAGACAAACCTTCTTCCAGCACACTAGACCACAAGGCAAAAACAAGGTCTCCATGTCCCACGAGCACTGATTTGTCCCTGTGTGTGTATTCATCAATATAGGGGACCTACAGATCTAAGATTTAGATGTGTTTTCTAGCGCACAGTAGGACTCCCAACTTGAGAGATTTAGGTCATTTCCAAAACTTATTTTTCTTCTCCTTTTAAGACACCAAACTAGCAAAAAAATTTGCGAGTTGCCTTTCTCCTTGTCCTAATGGTGCCGGGACGAGAAACCACCATTTCAGTTCTTAATTGTCTTCTGGAACTCTCTGTATTTCCTGAAGTTTAAAAGTAAGAAGCTTTATACAGTCAAAAAAAAAGTATAAAATAAGAGATTTTTTAAAAAGTAATACTTTCAGAAGCTACGATTTTGAGTTTTTTTGTTGGGATGTTGGGGGGTGGTATATATTTTTTTTTAATGAGATTCCTGTCCAACACGTGAGCACCACCTTTTGGCATAAAATTTATCAAAGCCACACAAGTCATCTAGCACTTCCATGTCATTCATGTATGTTTTAAACACAAAATAATTTTTCACCCACAACTTAAGACAATAGTTGCTTGGCGGGATTTTGCTCATTTTTAAGTACAAACGAAAATAGAACACAAAGTTCAGTGCTCCCATCCTGGCAGTTTTGTTTCTGTTCTAGTTTTGGTATAAAATCTGAAGAGGGAGAAATGTTCATAGAAGCTGGAGATTCAACACTTAAGTTTGGCAGGTTTCAGTTCCTTTACTTGCGTGTGCAGTGTCTTGTGGACGGCTAGCGTTCTGGACTGGCAAAATCCTTTCCCGCATTCTTGACACTTAAAAGGCTTTTCTTTAGAATGTATGTATCTAGAGAGAAAAATAAAATGGAAATGTCAAAATAACCAGCCYGAATTCAACAGTGATCTACCTGCCCAGGGACTTACTCAGACCACCCTAGAGCCTTTCACACCAGTTCCTAAGGCCAAGACTACTGGAGGGTGACACTCCAGCAATCATTTGTGTGTGTGTGTGWGWGAGAGAGAGAGCAAGAAGAGAAGAGGATGTAGGAAGCTTACAAGAGTGCTGTTCATAGAAATAAAGGGTTAGAGAACCTCATGGTCAGTAGGCCACGTCTTCATGACAGTTCTGAACAATCACAAGGGCAGCCCAAGCAAGATGGTGCAAACTGAGGTTGAAAATGTCTATATAAGCTAGTAGCCCATGCAAGCTGTTTTCAGGGTGGGTGAATTCAACAAGCTTATCTTCCAAAGTGAGTTATCTGGGCAAAAGAAAGCCTGAAGGGAACATCTCCTGCTGACTCGGGACATGACCTTTCTTATAAGCACCTTCATGACAGTAGCTTAGCAACTGAGAGAGTACAGATTCATGACAAAGAAGGGACAGGGGGAAAAAAAGAATGGTTACCTGTGATCTCTTAGGTGATCTTGTCTTCTGAAGGCCTTGTGGCAAATGTCACATGTGTAGGGCCGTTCATCAGTGTGGGTTCTTTCATGGATCAAAAGGTTGTAGGACTTGGTGAAGTGCCTACCACAGAATTTACACACAAATTCCTTCTTGGTTTTGGATGGTAACCTTCCCCGTGTGGGTTTCTTCTCTGGAGAGAGTTTAGTTACCTCAAGCAAAGAGCCCAGCCCTGGTGGGGAGCCCTGGCTGTCCACTTGTCCCAGTTTAGAGTGGTCCTCTTGTGTGGCGGCCACTGCTAAGTTGGCAAAGTCGAAGCGGGGCTTAGCTTTGAGGGTCACATTGGTAGCCTCTTGCTTGGGCTGGATGACATGTGGGAAGAGTGGGAAGGTGGGCAGCTGGAACCGTGCATCCACCAGGCTTGACACACTGGGCACCTTGGAGAAGGAGGAACGTGGCAGATGCATGGCTGGGTACCCCAAAGTCCACTGATGCAGGTGTACGGCGTGCAAGGCACTGAAGCCATAGAGGTTGGAGAGGTGGTCAGAGGGCACGGCAGGCAGCCCGTTGAAYGCTTGCAAGAAAGAGTAGTTGGTGAGCTGGAGGGAAGGGTGGATAGGCACTGGGGCCGGCAGGGTCTTACTTCCCATGGTGGCTGCTCAGAAGGAATATCTTGGGAGCAGGGGAGGAAAAGATCTGGAAAAAAAATGATGGAGGGGCAGAAGAGGGAGAGGTGGATTTATAGAGAGATACAAGCAAAGGAAATTTCTCATCTCATCCCTCCCTAGTCCACCTCTCCAATGCCATGGAAGGAGACTGCCTTTTACTTGGAAGGGTACCCCACAARCTTCCAGATCCTCCTTCTTCTCCTCTCCCTCCACACAGCATATACTTCATCAACAACCATTCACAACAACCATTCACTCTTCCAACAGCATCCCTGTGCTGTACAGGGATGATTACCCTTCGTGCAGGAACAGTATGAGATATTATTTTGGATCTCAAAGCTCAGGGCTCTCCCAGGCAGTTTAAGATCCTTTTCTGTATGGATATGCAGCTTTTTCAAAATGGTAGGCCACTGCCCACTGGTTCTTTATGCTGAAACCATCTTCAGCCCTGACCCTTGAGGTGATGCAAGGAGGGAATGTGTAGGTCTTGCTGTCCCCGGGTTGCACACCTCCCTGGGGCCTGGGCTTAGCTATGCTTCTGCTTCTTGGATGGTGGGGGAATTGGGTACTCAGAGCTGCTCATCCTCCCTCTTTCAAAAAAAAAGAAAGACAAAGACAAAGACAAAGAAAAAGAAAAAGACAAGGAAAAAGAAAAAGGAAAAGGAAAAGGAAAAGGAAAAGGAAAAGGAAAAGGAAAAGGAAAAGGAAAAGGAAAAGGAAAAGAATAAAAAGAAAAAGAAAAAGAATAAAAAGAAAAAGAAAAAGTTAGATGGGGGGGGATGTCATTCTTTCCTTTACTGCGAAAAGAAGGGGAAAATGCTGAGCTTCATGACAAATTTGAAGTGCCATTTGCTTACCCCAGGAGGAAGCATCTGGCTTCAAGCCCGTGTCCCAATCTAGGCAACCGCTTAATTAGAGCTCTTCAAAAGGGAAAAAGGCAAGGTCTGGGGAGACTCTTCCCACAAGGACACTTAGCCCATCAGCCAGAGAAGCCAAGTCCTTCAGGGCCCGATGCGGCAAGTAGGGGCCACAGGGCCACAGCCCTTCACTGGGCCAGGCACCATTGCTTTGCTGTGTTTCAGGGTCCTGCCAAGCCCTCAGCCTCCCCTTGGGGCTGGATTCCCCCATGAAGGTGGAGGAAGAGTGTTGCCGAAGAGCAGGACATGGAGGTGTATCTGATCCTGCCCACAAATTCAGCCCTCAACACCACCCTGGCTGCTGTTAACCATTTGGCAGGAAATGCTTCTTGAAGGCTGGTAGCAGGGAGGCAGACCTCCCTCTTTGTAGGTGTCAGAGAGCACCCACAGAGTTTGGAGGCACTGCAACCCTGCACCCCAGGGAGCCTCCTCCTTCCTCTATGGCCCACAGCATGTAACATGCTTGCCCTTAGCAATCTGTGAAGTTTGCCCCCATTTGGCTCCTTCTCCCCAAGAACCATGCAGGAACCGTGTAGGATTCCAACAAGATCCCCACAGAGTTCCTTCAGGATCCTTGCAGGGTCCTCATAGGGGCCCTGTAAGATCCTTGCAGGTTTCCCACAGGATCTCTTCAAGATGCCCTCAGCATATCCACAAAGTTCCCCATAGAATCACCACAGGGCCTCCTTAGGTTCCCCATAAGATCCCTACAAGATCTCCACGGGGTCCCCCCATGCTCGGCCTGGGTGTTCAGGGTGTTTTTCCACATTAAGAGTAAAGCCCTTTTTGGAGAAAAGGAGGTAGCAAAGTGCTGCAGATCAGTAATTGTTCCTCTAGACCAAGGGTGAGGGCGAAAAACTGGTGGTGGAAGAGCCCTAATGACCAGAGAAACAAATCTGATTTATCTGTGGGCTGCTGCCTGGACTGAAGAGCTGTGGCCAAGAGGGTGTGAGAAGGAGAAACTCACTCTGAGCAGCTCTACACACCAGTCCACCTTTCACACTGTTTTACATAAATCAGCAGCAGGAAGAGAGACCCAAAACTTAGAGAAATYCCATCGCAATGACCCAGAATAAGAGAGTGTGACATTTTGCCTTTTTTAATTGGACACATTTTGAATAGTGGCTGATTGAAAAATGCACACATTACATTCCCCTCCTTCTCCTTTTCTTTTCTTTTCTTTTTTTCTTTTTCTTTTTGTTTTTTAACTGTTTATGGGCCGATCAACCAACCAGATTATTTTGTTCTTTGACTGGAGAAATACTTTTTATTTTGTTGGTGCTGCCCATACACTAGGCGTGACCATTCCACAGCACAAATACCTCGATCGATGACCCCGAGAACAAACAATGCGGAAAATACTCTTGTCCAGATACCTGAAATGTCTGTTTCAGTATGTCACAACGACTACATGTCTATTAGGTATTCCTAGATCTTTGAAGCATGAAACATGCTACTGCAAACTGAGTTCATTTCTGGGGTTATCCCTCCCTACTTCTTCAGATCCTTAGACATTTTATTTGGTATATAGAACCATTACTCTACCACGAAAATTTGGGGGAAAAATGGTTGATAAAGTTTAAAAAATTCTGTTTCGATTTTCCAAATGAAAAGGGGGACAGAAAAGAAGGAGAAATGTAACTGGCTCATAATAACATTCATTGTCCCTGTTGGTTTTTTGCTAGAGCAGTTTCGTCTTTTTTTCAAAAATAATAAAAAATAAAAAATAGAAAAGAAAGCAGAAAAAAAAACAGGAAAAATAGAAGAAGAAAAAGAAAAGGGGGAGGTGAGAGCAGAGTGCTCACGTTACTACAAGTTTCTTGGCAGTTTTCCAGAAAYGTAAGCTACACTTCTGCTCTGTACGACTGGGATAGTCAAAAATATATATGAAGAGCAGAGTATTTCACAGCGAAGTCCCCTCTCTTCAGGACATCAAAGCGAACGAGTATTTCACAGTGCAGTAACTCTCCCCTCTCCTGCTTGCCTGCAGAGAGATCAATGTTTCTTTGATTTCGGTGTCACCTCCACCTTTAATTCTGCTTCATGTAAACAGATCGTTATCGGGGTTTCTTTATTTTTATTTTTATTTTTTCAAAGAAGAAGACCCCGTGAGTTCTCTGCTTGAATTCCCCCATCACAATAAAACTGTGCGAGATTTTCTTTTTTAACACAAACTTGCTCGCTGAGTAATTAAGAACAAATCACTCGTGTTCTGACTGAAACAAAACCCACTCATGCCAAGATAAATTTACCCTGCAAAATAGGATCATAAACTTGAAAGACTACATCTGTCTCCAGCTTTCTTACCCTTTGTCCTGTTCGAAGATATGGTAATGCTATTGTCCAGTTGCCATTGTTTTAAGACCGTTGTAATCTTAACCTTACAGATTAAGTTCTATCTCCATTATATACCAGAAAAGAAAAACCTAGCCAATGTGTTGCCGATAGTATAGCATGAAGCGAAATTAAACGGATTTTTAAGTAATCCTGTGAGTAGTAGGTATTTTTCTTTTCTACCTTGAATTATCAATTTCCGATGTGTYCTTTGAAAGGCATATTTGTTACATTAAATACCTGACTCATAAATAATGAGGTTTGCTAATTAGTTCCACATGGGAGAATGGAGGAGCTAAATTACCCTGTGAACGCTGCTTATTTTTACAAACATGATAAAGTAGCGGGCATAAAAAGCTGCATTCTTGGGATAGCCTCAAACTGCAGCAATCAGGTTCATCTGTCAAAAAAAGTCCCCCTGTTTTTTTCTGAATCCTTTAAAGTCTGGTATCCGTCTCCTTTCTAGTGCATCTCATCAGTCTGTAAATTTTCGCTCCCAGATCGGCTACTTATTTTGTCCCCTTTGCGGGAAGGAGATTTTCTACCAGTTTAAGCAAGGAAATAGAGCTTATAATTCATCTATGTTTGAGAAACTGACTGCAAAGAGAATAAAATTGACCTTTTGCTCGCTCCGCATTATTCGGGCGTGATGCTCTTGAGGAATAAACTGCATCGTTCAACATGGATTTATTCAAAGTATTAATGAAGTGTGCAGAATCTATTAAAGCCGGTTTATTCGGGACTAATTGAGCGTGAAAGAGTTAATTGCTAACATTAATGAGGACTGGAAGGACTCAGTCAGCATGTGCCTTGGATATCTCCACTCAATCCTTATAAAATCATCATTCACATTTTATCATGAAATCAGTGTTGACAAGTTTCGCCAGACCACCATTGCGAATGCTGATGAATGCGGCGGACTTTAGCTTCGGAATAATAACAATAACCAGGGTTCAGCTGCAGCTATACTACTTGGGGCAGCCTTTGTTCCCCAAAAAAATCAAAAAAAAAAGAAAAAAAATCACTGGGTTCGGATCCCAGTGGGACAGCGGCCACGAGAGCCGTGGAGAGAGCGCAACCCCGGCGCTGGGCTCGCTGCGAGGGAGCCGAGCGCGGGTGAGTCCGGCGGGGGCGGTCGGAAGCGGCCAGGCTCTACCAACCGCCCCCTGGAGAAGTTTTCAGGTTGGTCTGGGAGTTTGCTTTCTTTCTTTTAATTTTTATTATTTTTTTTATCCTCCTGAGTGTTGAAAGGCCCCCGAATATAGGATTCATTCTCGATTTATACCCCGAGAAATCCCAGGTGCCTCCACTGCACCCGGATAAATCGCCCTTCCTAAGGGCGATTCCCGGCTGCAGGGAGGGTTTCTCCCCTGGGTACCCCTCGGCTTCCCACAGCCACATCTCGCASAGATCGTGAGCGAGGGGCGCAGCCGGGTGGCGCCTTGCGCCGGTCCCTCTCCGGGCGCGCAGGGCTGCGCGGCGCATCGCGGCCCTGGCGGCCCGAGCGCAGCCGCGGCGGCCACTGCGCACCCGGCCCCAGGGAGGCGAGACCGCGTCGCAGCGGGCTCCCGAGCTGGTCTCTGTTTTAGGAACTGGCCCTTTTTTCTCCGTTGGCTTAATATATACTAAACTGGGCTCGCTGTGCACCTGTCCGGGACACGGCTCTCACCGTCCTTCTCCGCCTGCAGCTTATCGGACAGTTCTCGCGGCTTTACGTTCCTCTCCAAACGTTCGGTTTTTATAGCTCCCCTCCCAAAAGCCAGAAATAACAACTATACCCTAATCTTCGGCTTTGCACTGACACTTTATAGGCTCAGCCTCGAGAGAAGCCCTGTTTCTCCCTACACTAAAAATATGTTGCTCCATTCAGACAAATACAAACATCAGATTCATTTCTGTTATGGCCTTGGGAGAAAACAGACAAGGCTACCTGGACCTTAAACACGACAAATGGAGTATAAAATGGAGTAGAAAGAAAGAAGGAAAGAAAGAAAGAGAAAAATAAGAAAGAAATGTAAGTAAAGAAAAAGAAGGGAAAGAAAGGGAGAGTAAAGAGCTGAACGTTCAACTCCTCAAAGGACATTCAGGCTTCTTGTTGCAGCTCGTATGTGTCATTTTTAGCTCGGTTAAAAGCACAGCTCCTCCGCAAGGGAGGATAAGCAACTTTAAAAGGGGAAGACAAATCTTTAAATAGCATCAAAATATCCAAGCCCCATGTGAAGACTTCCCTCGGCCTTCCGCCCTCCCCAAGGAGGATAGCCCTCCTCACGTGAACCAGAATTCCCCCACTTCTGCGCCGTCCAGAAGATAGTGGGAGGAATAGGAGGAGAGGAAGAAAGGAGAGAGCGAAAAGGAGGCGTTTGGATCGATAACCCCAACCCCCGAGGCTTGGCAAAACAAAACAAAACAAAAAAAAACAAACAAAATGAGTTGTTCTTTTTATTTACCTAATCCCGATCTGTGCTCCACCGCTGGCAGTAGTTAAAAGATCCTGGGCTAAATTGGAGCTGGTAAAATAAAATAAAATAATAAAATAAAATAATAAAAAATAATAAAATAATAATAAAAAGGTTGCGCTAGGTCAGTGTCTCTGCTGGCCCGGGCGGGGGGGGTGGCCCGGCTCTGTCCCCACCCCGCCCCACTGCTCCTCCATAAAATAAAATAATAAAAAATAATAAAATAATAATAAAAAGGTTGCGCTAGGTCAGTGTCTCTGCTGGCCCGGGCGGGGGGGGTGGCCCGGCTCTGTCCCCACCCCGCCCCACTGCTCCTCCGGCCTGGGGCAGGCAGATCCGAGCGAGCCGCGGGGCCAGGTGTCCAGGTGCCTCGCTGCTGGGCGCGGAGGTGCCGTCCCCGCCGCTGCTGCCGCCCGCGCGGTGCGGCTGCGGCTGCGGTGCGGCTGCCGGAGCGCAAACGCGCCCTACAGTAGCCGCGCTCCGACTGAACCGATCCCTTCCCTCCAGCCTCCTCCTTATTTCAACCCCCCCTCCCAGCTCCCCCCTTCAACCTCCCACCAGACGCCGGGCATGCGCACGCAGCGAGAAAGTTTCTGGCTGGGAAGAACCAACTTTTCAACCCGCTTCTCCTGCCGCCGCGGCAGCCAACAACTCGCAGCCCGCAAACGTGTGATCTCGCCCCCCTCTTTCCCCCCCACCC
>NW_028186269.1:800509-831944 GCF_003343005.1 Rhea americana
CTCGCTGCGCCCCTCCCCGCCGAAACGCGGGGAAGGGGCCGAGGCCCCCGGGCAGGACTCACCGGGGGCTGCCAGGGAGGGAGAGAGCGGGCGGGGAGATAGAAAGAAAGAAAAGGAAAAAGAAGGAAAGGAAGAAAGAAAAGGGGAAGAAAAAGGAGGGGATGTGAAGGGAGGGATCTGCTCCCTCTGGTAGGATTCAGGGGGGTCGGAAATTTTCCGGCTCTCTGGAGCCGTCCCCGAGAGTACCCCGGGATCCGCATACTTGTGAGGAGTCCGGACCGGACCCGCTCCCCCCACTTCAGCATCCCCGCCGGGCTCCGCGCCCGGGCGCCGCTGGCCGCCCCGGCTCCCCCGAGCTCGCTCCTGTCCTCCCGCGCCCCAGGACGGGCTTTCCGCGGGWGCGGCTTTCCGCGGGTGCGGCTTTCCGCGGGTGCGGAGTCCCGCGGATCCCCCGAGTGTCAGGAGCCGCGGAGCCGTGTGCGGAGCCCTGCGCAGATCCGGGGGGGCGGGGGGGGAGGACGGGGGGGAGGGTCAGACCACTTGGGTGAACCAGGCAAAGCAAAACAGCCCTCGAAAGAGTAAAACATGCTTTATAATTAATCCTGAGACCATAATCTCCTTGCTTATTTGTTTTTCTATTCATCTATCCATTCACACTCTTTTAGATCATTGAAGAGGTAAAAAATTGCTTGGGTTTATTACATTGTCCTGAAGAACCAGGGTAATATAATGCGCTGGCGGAGACAGATCCATCAGGGTAACATGGTACCGTGCTCAGCGGTACGCATGTTATTTTTATTGTTCATGTCACTGCTGTTGTTACACTGATTTTTTCCCCTTCTCCAGAGAAACAAACAAACAAACAAACAAACGAGAAACAAGAAAGCAACTGCCTATCGCGTTATCAGTCTGGAGAATAAGTGTTCATGAGCATAACGGCAGCGCGGCGAAATAAACCTAAGCACTGACATTTCATCCCAAGAACATCACTATTTCGGGGAAGAGTCTGGGGTCCAACGTTTCTTCACTAGCAGCGCTGGGCGGACGAGCAGATTTTCATTCTCTTCTTTTGCAAAAGAAGAGTGGCATTTTTAAGAGGCAGAGGCGAAGCAAAGACATTCTTCCATCACAGCTTCTTCATTTCTCTCTCATTTCATATTGTTTCTTTTTTCTTTTCTTTTTTTCTATTCTCTCCTCCCCCTAAAAGCTAATAGCTTTATTCCTATTTTAGGGGCAGAAATGTCAAGACTGTGGTCCTGTGGCCGGCGCTGTAAGCCGATGCCTTCGAATAAGTTTGCCTTTTCAAAAGTAGTTTTCAARTTCTGTTGTCAGAACACGAATATAGGATCTCCTAAGCCAAGAAACAGACCGGAGATAWATTCTTCTAACCGGAGATTTCTGTGTTCCCAAAGGAAGAATCTCTCTCTTTGTATGGCTGGGGATGGGTGCGTGTATTAATAAACCAAAAATTGCTGTTCTCTTTGGAAATACAGTAGATTAGTTGAGATGGTAAATATAGCAACAGCAATGATACCTGCACGTGCTCTGTTTAAGAGAATTTTTAAAAAATGCACTTCCAGTTACAGAGACCATCATTCCTGAATAAATACTTAAACGTATAAATAAAGGGCAGTAAAAGATCTCAACGTCTGGCGGGGAGGGAGACACAATAAATGATTCCCAAGCGAAAATAGTTTAAAATCAAAGCAGGTCGTTGGGATACAATTCTATCCCAGAGCATAACTCGATGGTGTAGTTGAAGGCTGCCTGGATAATGTATTGTCTGATATTTACGTATTTCTTAAAAATAAATATATTTGGACTTGTCAACCCACTGGCGATTGAACTGAAGTTTCAGGTTAACTGTCTTGTTAAATGCATTTGGTTTAAATATCTGGTGTTTAAGTTATAGGGATAATGCTCTTCCAAAACCTTTATCCTCGGATTTTTTTTTCTTTTTTTCTTTTTCTTTCTTTTTTTTTTTTTTTTTTTTTTTTTTTTTTTTTTTTTTTTTTTATGATGTCCCTTGCTAATTTGCATCATGTCAACTTGTAATGGTGGGGAACCTAATACCAAGAACGGGATACAAAAACACTGTTAGCACTGACACGCAGGGGATACACTGCGCTATTCCACAGTGGAGATCTGCTGTCGATTAGGAATGTTACAACTTCAAGAGACTCGTAAAAAAGTAAAGGCATCTGCTCCCAAAGCCAGCCACGTTTGTAGGATTTAAGCGCGACAGCGAAACCCAATTCGTTTCAAGGAGATCTGCAGGGTGCTTTGAGAGACCCTATCCCTTTTCTCGTCCTCATCCCCATTCCCGTCTCCACGCCGATACCCGCCTCCATCCTCCCCCCAGGGGTCTGCAAGGCGGGGGGCTGCCCGGGCCCCGGGAGCATCATCCCGGCGAGCAGCGGCCGCCCCACCGGGGCCGGCTCCCCGCCGCCGCGGCCGCGCCGCAGCCCCGCCGCCGCCGCCCGGGCGGGCCACTTCGAGCCTCACCTGCGAGCAGACCCGGGCATGGGCACTTCCCTTCCCGCCGTGCGGAGCCCGCTGCGCCTGTCACCTCGTCTCCAACGAGTTCTGGGCTCAGGGGCTAATCCTGCCCAGCGCAGGTATGAGGGCTCGCTCCTCCTCTGGTTTAAGCTTGTGCGAATGCCAAGCATCCCTGGATTTACCTACACATGTGCTGGGAGAGGGCTGCACAGCCCGACTGGTGTTCCTCTTCCCTCCCTTAGCTAGGGCACCCGGCTTCACCTTCGGGACCCACTTAACCTTTTGCAAAATAACGACTCCCGGCCCCATGTCGTAGCCATGTGCAGGAAAAACTCCATTTTGCTTCCTTGGGACTTTCTCCCCACCGGGGAACCGTGCTTGTGCCTTGCAAAAACTTTTATTGAGGGAAACAACCATGCCACTTGTGAAGCATCAGCCGCAGGCGCCTTGCCGGGATTGCAAGGAGCAGCGGGCTCCGGCGGGGCAGGGTGGGGATGTCTCTTTGCTCTGAGGGTTTCAAGGGCTGCTTCGCAACCCGGAGTCCAGTAAACATCTTGCCCCCCGCAACGAGGCAGGGGGTGGGGGATGGCTGCCTCCGGTCGGCAGCTCTGCAGTTCCCCAGGCTCCCGGGGGAAGGGAGCGGGGAGCAGGGCAGAGCAGCCGGCTGAGCTCGGCGGCTTTTCCAAAACCTCCCCGCGCCAGCAGCTTCGCTGCGAGCGATGAAGCCAGCCCTGGAGAGACCCGCAGGAAAGAGTAGGGACAAGTGCAGCGGAGCGTCCCCCCCTCGCCCCCATCCCTCCCTGGACAAGGTGTTCCCCTGCAGCAAATCCCTGGTTTTCAGTGGCAGCCCGGTGGTGAGGTTTTTCCTTTCTTTCTTTCTTTCCTTTTTCTTCCNCAATTCGCTTTGCCTGATTTTTTCCCCTTGTTGCGGTTTTGGTGTTGACCGCGGTGAATGGTTAGGAAGTGCGGGCTGTGACTACCGCCGGGAAACACCGGGCTCAGGCGGAGTCGGCAGAGCGCTGGAGATCCGCCCGCCGCGGCTGAGCCCGCAGCGCGCTGGAGCGCGGGCGAGCAGCGCGGGGGCGGCGAGTGCGCGGAGCCGAGCCCAGCAGCCCCGCTTTCCAAAGCTGCCCCCCACCCCCACCCCGCGCTCCCGGCACTCCGGTCAGTGCGCAACTCGATTTCCATTTAGTCTTTCTATTTTAATGGTTGATAATGACAAGACGCGGAAGATTAGCAGCAAGCAACGAGGGTGGAAATAGCTCTCGCAGTGCGAGGAAATACTCCCCTCTGACAGCACCCTCCGCCCCCGACCCCACTAAAAATAAATAAATAAAAAAATCACAGAGAGATACATAAAACATTCCTCTGACAAATTTTGTCATAAAAAAAAAAAACCTTCCATTTCTAAGACTCCTTGAAAATAAAGACAAATTAGGGAGCATCTCCATTTTGTTAGCAACGAGGAATTTGATTTTTAGCCCGATGCTGAGATCTGACTCAACGCGTGAATATATTGCTGCCCTCCGCTAAAGAGCTACCGCAGAGGGTTAGCGCCCACCAGCACGCAAGCGGGCTCCCTCCTAAAGTCAATGGGGTGTCTGCACAAGGAGTTATGGCATGGGATGGCCCCGCGCACTCTTCCCCACTGTGGGCTGATCGCCCAGCAAAGACAGACTTCTGCCAGCTCCTTTTGCAGACTGGAAAGAAAATTCAGAGCACGGAATAGAATGATAGGGAATTTGACATCTTCAAGAATTACCATAGACTTTGCAAAGAACTAACTAATTGCAAGGATCTCCCCTCCCCGCCCCCCTCTCCTTTGCAAAGTGGTGTGAAGTCGGTTTTGTAAATGATTCCACTTTAACTTCTAGCCCCTTTAGATCACTAATAATGCCGTGATGGTGCTGCTTACACTGCTGCAGTGAGAGTCAGCATTTCCATTATAATTTCCTATTTTCAGGAGTTTTTACAGTGGTCATAAAAATTCAATCCAGGCTCAAACTTGGCATCCTAGGGCTCCTCCCAGGAGTCATTTCTTTTTGTTGTATTTGAAAGAGGAAACCATTTATCTGTTTTTACATTACAAGAGAGCAACAAAAGGAAGCGAAAGCAGAGTTTGGAGAACATTTCTGTATTTTATATCGCTTGCTTTTGCTCAGCTTTACTGTATCTGCCATAGATGTTAAAGGAGTGCAGTACACAATAATTAATAACACATGAAAAATCATCAGATTATAGAGAAGCCAGAGTCCGCAATTGGAACTAGTCATATAAAACCTTCTTTATCATTCTAAAGCTTTTTGCATTCTAGAATGATAACTTGCTAGCCATGCACCCAAAGTGTAATTTGATGCTGGGGGTTGTTTTGATTTAAAATGGACTAATATTTTGGAAATCTGAGAAAGTTTATGTACGTGCTCATATTTAACAAGAATTTCCTAAAAGTACAGATGTTTTCACTGCAGATTTGAGGGGTCTACCCTCTAGTCCCCTTAGTGCAAGAATATGTATAACAGTCAAATAATCTTTGGATTTAGGTGTCCCTAAGTATTCATTTATATGATGGATTGTAATGGCTATATGGTTCCCTTGAAACCATTATATTCTATCAGGTCAAACTCAGCTTTTTAAAAAAGTTCATTTAATACAAGGGTGGCTAGAATGATTTGTGTACATTGCATTTGTTCACATGCAATTCCCATATCTGCTGGAAATTGAGCAAAGATTTAATGACCCCATAGCATTCAAAGGTTTTGGTGACTTGAGCTTGGAATAGGCCCACGAGACAAAGTCCAGTGTGAATTGGGACGCTCAAGTGGAATGCCAGCAGAGCCTGGACATCGCATCATGTTGCTGTGTGTTATGCCTGTGCCACATGTTTTACAGAAAAGTCCTTTCTCTGCTGATGAAAAATATGCATTTCTGCTAGTCTGGAAACCTGGTAGGGGTATCATCTTATTCCTTCATCTTAGGTTGGGCTAGAAGAAAAGATCAGAAAGAATGGTATGTCATAGAGGTGAAAGCTATTTCTAGACGGAAAAAGAAACGTGCATGGAATTATATATATACATATATATATGTGTGTGTACACATAGAGAAACAAATTAACTTCATATATATACAGAAGTAGATTAAGACAGATGTCTTATAATACACATGATATGGTCCACATGACAAATTAGGGGTATGTGTATACTGATTCAAGGAATGTCAGCCACCTTTTTCTTTGGACATTTTTGGAATGATATAAGTATCTGATAAGGCTTATGTTAGGCTTGATACTGATATTGATACCAATATTGATAAGGCTTACTAAACCTATTAGGTATTGTAAAGTTAATAGGAAGACACTAGATCTCCTTGGGAATAAGAGCAACATTTTCCTGTTGTGGTCAGTCAAACCTGGGATTGGAATGAGGATCACAAAAGATTTTTCTTCTATCTAGCTATTTTATCACAGTGAAGATCACTACTAATCTATAGCTGATCCAATACTTCCTCAGGCCAGGGAAAACTCATTGTCTGGTCTCGCTGATACCTGTATTTTATTTTAGATATGTTCCTCTTACAGTTAATTTGATATGCCTAATTTAGGAACATTAACCCCCTAGATTCTCCAGAATGAAGTCCGTCCAGATACTTTGAGATCTGATTCACATTTCAAATAAACTTTTCATTTTTGATTGGCCATACAGAGAGATACACACACAGAGATAATATATCCCTATTTTAGGCATCTCATTTCAGTATCTGAAGTGGGATGGATAAGAGTCTTTTCTGTTATTGTGTTCATACTAGGCTTTATTCTCAGCAGTAATAAAGTGTATACCTGAAGTAACTGGTCGATCATAAGACAGGAATCTTACTACGACTGAAAAATGAGATCTTTTCTGTGCAAGAACAGTTGTATCGGAAAAGCTTTTCCTAGGCCCTGTCACAGCAATGCTTCATGGCAGAAATTCAGCATCAGTGCAGCTCCCTTGAGATTAGCAAGACTAGAGATTGCAATACAAACAAGACTCTGCATTTTATATCCTAATCACTTGGGATCTTTTTCTGGCTATTTTCACTGCACACACTCTGGGATAAGTTGTGAAATAGGGCTCTACGTTCAACCAGTTGCCAGTATTCACATCTCCTCACCTTGATAGTCAAGGGTCTGGAGCCCAAAGGCAATGGCACATTCAGTGCATTTGTAACAGCATGAGGGAAGATTAGACTGGTGTCTGTGCCACAGAATTTCCACTCTCTCTGCCCAGGGTTGTGAGCATTGTGGCATTTTGTTTTTATGTCCTTGCTGCTGTGCCTGTTTCATACAGAAGGCAGAGCAACACAATGTACAGTAGTGAAGGCTGTGAAGGTCCTGTGTGAATCCATTCTGTGGCCTTGGATAGGCTTCTGGGGAAGCTCCGCTGGGTCAGATGTGTTGGCTGATAATCTTCAGCTAAGAAATGTGGATGGCATTTTAAATATCCTGGTCCCAGGCCTTGGAAAGTTTTGAAGGGGATTAGACATATTGAGCATTGCCCAATAGTCAGTAGGGGCCAATGTTAAAAACAGGTTTGGCGTGTTCACTAATTTACAGCTGTTTCAATTCCTTTACAGTGAAAGGGCTGGCTGAGGAATCCACTACAGGACTGCAAGATATGTACACTGGAGTCTTCTTTCCCTGCTGTACACACATACRTTGTCAGGAGTCGATATCTGAAGGGAGAATATAGAGAGGATGGGGCCAAACTTTTTTTGGGTGGTACTCAGTGATACAAGAGGCAATGGTCACAAACTGAAACACAGGAAGGTCCATCTGAACATAAAGGAAAACTGTTTCACTCTGAGAATGACCAAGCTCTGGAACAGGTTGCCCAGAGAAGTTGTGAAGTCTTCATGCTCAGAGATATTCAAAAGTCATCTAGACATGGTTCTGAGTAACCTGCTCTAGGTTGAGCAGAGGTTGTACTTGAGCAGGGGTACTGGACTAAATGATTTTTAAAGGTCCCTTCCACCTCAATTGTTTTGGGATTCTGTGAGTCGTGACCAGGTATGGACCTGTCACCACTTCATGTTTTGTGGCTGTGRCTGGGCAGTTAGTTGACTGACTCTACTGGCACTCACAATGGCCAAATCCCACAGTGGACAAGGATGTTTTTACTCTAGTGATGTCAGTTCCCAGTTCTCTAAATCTCTCTCCTCTATAATACCATGATCATAGCTATAGTGCTCAGCTGATCTTTAGTCAGATRCACTATTGACATGATTGCATGACTTTGAAGCAGTTGAGAGGTTCCATTTTTTTTCTTCATAGGAATCTATAAGAGTTTTTACAATTGACTCAGTGACAGTAATAGCTAACCACTGCAGCATTGTGTCACTGCAGATTTAGTTTCTTGGTTTGTACTCAGTGGAAAGGTGTTTTTTAGAATAAAATACTATTGTTATTAACACATAGCTATTAACTAGTATCTAGCTAAAGGACATAGTTAAGCTGACTTGGCAATAATTTATTTAGAATTATCCTAAATTAGGGTTTRTTGAGGATGATACATAAGAAATCTGCATTTTAATTATATAATTACTATAAAAAATACAACAYTCTTCCTGTTTTTAGCACTTTCTAAATATATATCAACGCTATAGAAGAATAATGGAGTTCCTTTTGTTTTTCTTTTTTTCTTTTTTTCTAGGTTAAACATTCTAAAAGGATGCTGAAAACTACATGGAAATAAAGCTGAGAGATCAGCTAAAAGTCACAAAAGCAAAGGAAGTTAAAAGTCAAGTTGGAAAGACCATTTTCTATCATACCCAGCTATGCTGAAGTGTTAGAGATAAAGGTCATCTAGAGAGGGGGGGGGTTGCACCATCAGGTGATCCTAAATACCAAATGTGCTGTAATTCCTCGGCCCAAGGGAAAGGTTAAGTACTGACAGAATTTCAGCCCTAACCGAGAATTTCCTGCTATTTGTGGTTTAAGGTCATACCCTTAAGGTTATTTTGAGATAGGCTTTTGTATGCAAAACTGTAGGAATATTACAGCTGGAGTATTATCCAACAGAAGGGATCATAAAATCTTTTCTGAAAGTGCAATCCTGAAGAAAACTCGCCACCTGCTGGTCAAAATCGTTCTTGTTCTGCGCTTTTCTAAACAACATTTGCTAAAATAATTTATTTATTGGTTTACAGCAGTTGAAATCATTCAGAATCCACACCTTCTATCCATTTAAAGCATTGATTTGGAAGATCTTATGCCTTAGTGAAGAAAAAACATCCACAAATCTCCATATGGCATGATTTTGCCTTGAAATTTAAAATTAATGTTAATAAAACATTTCAGCATGAATAATCATCTCTCAAGGCTTAAATGCTTTTTGTGTGTGTGTGAGTTTTCTCGTATGCTATTATAACGTGTATATATCCTTATTCATTCCCTTATGATTGTATCAGTGATCTTTATGGTTTCCTTTGTGATGTTTGTGTTTCTACTGAGTCTTTTATTTACTATTCTATTGTTACAAAATATTAAGTGGAGATTCCAGTATCTCATTAGATATTTCTCATTCCTATGATGGGAAAGGGAACACTTCTAAAGGTYACCGTCTTATGATTTATCTTTTTATTTTGATAGATTGTTTAGTAAATAATAGTAGACTAGGTAGCAGAGATAGCAGAGTTTTTTTTTTTGTTGTTGTTGTTTGTTTGTTTTTTTGTCAATGAAATGAGTCAGGTAAATAACGTTGCCTTTTTTTTCTTAGTGCCTGATCCAAAATCAGCTTTGCCAAATGAAAGATCCCATTGACTTCAGTCAGCTTTGGACAGACCATTATAAAATAACACAAATCAGAATGTGTACATTCTTCGGAGCTAATCTTAGGTTTATAAATTGTTGGTGTAGATTACAAATGCACAAGTTACAGAAGATTCACACAATATTCATATTAAAGTATATCAGGGCTTAAGCTGGAAGATAGGACACAGAAATCAGTTATGAGCCAAGTTGTTCCACATTGGCCAGCTGCTTTGTAGCAATTACTTATATGAATGATTTAACTTGCTGCAAAGGGAAACTTTATCTTTCCATTTCTAACTTGTGTGTTTTTACTTACAGCATAGCCATATATGTCATGAAGCACAAGAAAGAACCATATGGAGAAGCAGAGCTGCAAAACAGCAGCTGCTGTAAACTCACGTCCTTGAGGTAACTTTCTCATTTGTGTCTTAATCCTATCTACATTAAAATGCTAAAGAAAGAAATCCAAGAGTAGGCAATAGTGAAGGTGCTAGGACATATTGTCCTTATTCAAGTCTTCAATCTTACTCCAGCAGACTTTATTTCAAGCTTCCTTGACGTAAATACTGCTCCTGATTATTAYCCCTCCCAAAGGAGAGAGGCAAAGCTGGAATGAAGTGATACTGATTTTCTCACCTGTGGATAGTTATCTAGAAGAGTGGATGGTTATCTAGAAGAGAGGTCTATGCTTACAGCTCTTCAGAAGTTGCAGAAGCATTAGAGAGGCTGTCTTATAAATCATGACTCAGCGTAATCCTTAGGGCAGGAAAATAACTTAAGGTACAATTGTGCCCCATAGTTATGGGAATGGACTAAGGTTAGAAATGGGACTTGAATGGTACTTCTGAGTCAAGGCAGTTTAGTTCTCTCCTCTTTGGACATTCACTTTTGTATTATCCCCTCATTAATTTCCTATACATCGTTGTAAAGCTACTGAGACTGCTTTTGGCAATTTGTTTATCGCTATTGCAAAGCTAYTGTAGACTCCTACATCTCCCATCTTACATATCATGGCCAGTTTATCATACCCACGTATTCCTGAGGCAACTTAAATTCTTTCTCTTGCTTGGTATTCATCCCCCTTGGTTTTGTATGCTAAGGTAAACAAGCCCTGTTCAGAAAGATCAGTGCCTCGTATACAGTTTTCTTCTGACAGACCTTTGCTGCATCTGTTTCATTTTGAATTTGTACATATGCAAATGATATGCATTACAGCACATAAGGCCTTACTGGTATCTTTTACAACAATTTAAGTGCCAATAAATGTGTTCATTAGGGTAGTCAATGTTTATATGTACAATGATATTCATAAAAATAGGCCTGTCTAASAAATGCCATTTGAAATATAGTCATCTTTGGAGAAAGGCAGTGCACAACCAAGCACAACAAACACAAGCACAACCAAGACAGTTATACATTTTAGCTATTTTTTTTTCAATTCAATTGACTTAAACAATGTTGTTGATGATGAATCTGTCTTCTGAACAGATACATCCTGTCAGTGTACACTCAAAACCTTACAGTGTATTGTCCAGCTGAGTTTCCTTCCTCTTCAGTAAAGGTCTTCTTGAGGCTTTCTCATCTCTCTCTGTCTGACTCAAAGGGACACACCYTACTGCAAAAAGGCATAGAATAGAAAGGGTTATGATCTTCAAAGATTAGATTCTTATTATTGCTGACAGTACCCATTTCTTCTGTTGAAATCAAGACAAAGAACATGGGAACCTCCTGACTAGTGTTTGGACTAGTCATATGTCCATTTGGGGACCAGTAGCATCCTTCAGTAAAGTCCACCTTGAATGGTGTAAGGCTAGTTCTAACCAAGAGGACAACTGCACCTGATTCCTCTCAGCTGATAGGGCAGCTGAGGATCCAGATGTTTTTAGCTGTGTTTGAGTTTAGAAGTTTTCCATCTGTTTCTCACAGGAACTAACAACATTGCATTTATTGCATTCCAGGTCTATCTTCCTATCTTACAGGACTACAGTATCCTTTCCACTTTTTGTCATTGTCAAGGGCCATTATTTTTCTTTATGCAAATATTTTTTTGCCTAAAGACCGAGTCTGTATTTTCCTGTTCTTACCTACATCCTTCAGACTTTTAAAAAGTGAGTATTTAAGTCAGCTATGGTCAGAATTAGGTGAACTATGCTATTAATAAATATAGCTTACAGAGGAAGGGAATAACCAATCAAATTTTTCACATTTGATTTTAAGTTTTCAGACCAAATGGGCTTCTTATATATCACATGTGATGTGATGGCATTTAATCTGTCCTTTTTTTTTTTTTTTTTCTAATTGGTCTTTATTCTCAATTATTTGGTGGATATCATATTAAAGTGTCTGGCTGGAAATGAATTGCTTGTAAGTTTTTTTTTGTAAGTTTGCAGTGGGGACTGATTTGTATTTTCACACATTGATCATACAATGATCATACATTATTATTCCAGTCTGACTCAAAACAGTGTGCTAGACCTTTCAGCATGAGCATTTAAGTTGTAGGCATTTTGCAGCACCATAATTTTCCCCAAATTTCCATGCAAATAAAATTTCTCTCTCCTAACTATTACAGAATTAAATGACAAAAAGAAGGCAATTACAAAGAAATAAGGATCTTTAGCGTGTTTTCTTCTCAAGAGCTTTCTGTCAATCTATATTGCTTGATGAGGATGGACATTGAATTGTATTGGACTTAWGATCAATATCTATTGGAATCTGCAGATATACAGTGAGCTTTCCCCACTCTGGTACATGCACCAGATTTCATATAGTTCAAAAAAAAATGGATGAAGCAGAGAAATTATTCAAAAGAGGGTTTTTTTGATWTTTTTTTCCATTTATTTTTGTTACTAGGAGAGTGGTCACTGGCAATCACTAGCAATCATGACTGACTTAACTTAGTTTTCTGAGGATACAGTGCATAAAACAACAGGGATGACCATCTTCTCATTCAACTTTAGAAATCTACAGTGTGGAAGATGGCCTCTGAACTAGCTTGCMTTGGAATAAGTGGGAAGAAACAGGCAATTCAAGAGTGTTACTCATCTAACCCATTTTAGACCTCATTCCTTTAGCATCTGCTGCACATGAATACACCCCTGCTACTTAGCATAGAACCACTTTCTCAGACAGCTTGCAGCCTTCAGGCATCAAGCCTTCAGGATATAGGATGGTAAAAAAGATAGCTCCATTCTGTCTTCATTAGAGCTATGGTTTCTCTGATGATACTTCCAGCAAGTCTTGCCAATTAATACCAGTGAGTGGGTGTAGCCTTTGCAATGCACAATCCTGTGTGGTAAGAATTGGCCTGAACCCACCAAATTTGTTGATTTCCTACTTAGTTAAATGAAGGTGGCATTATGACTCTGTGACTTCTGTTAACCATATTTTTTTTCCAAATAACATATGAGCACGCTTGAGCCTTTTAAGTTAAAGAGTAATCATTCGAAGGGGTTTTCTTTTTGGCAAGGAGAGCATCCACCATTTATTCATCATGAAAACAGAACTAATCAGTRCAAGAGCAGAATGTACAGGATTTGTTCTTGAAAGGAGTATATGCTGGGGAAGGGAGGATGAATCGTTCTTGYTAACTTTCTTTACTAGCTCTCATAGCCAAGAGAAAAAGATGTCCAAGTCAGATTTCCTTCCTGTGCCATCTGTTTATTGATTATGCAGTCTCATTTAAGAAGGTACAGATTTCCTGGGGGGATGGAGCTGGAGACTCCTTTCATATGAGCCCTGTCTGCTGTTCCCTGCTGCAGCGTTAGGCACTTCCTTCATTCCCAAAGCACTGGGAACATAAGTCTTGCCATCACCATTACAAAAGAGGAAAAAAGGTTAGGGAGGAAGGAGAAGTCTCTTGCCATATTCATGTCAAGTGGGAGCAGCCTCRGTGGATCAGCTGGCTGTGGCCATGGTTGATATTTGGAGTACTAGCCTTGGCCAGTGCTGCTTTTGCCAGATCTGGATTGAGGATATACATGTCCCAGTGTATGATTCATTATCCTAGTCCCATGCCATTCAGTTAGGGACTGTATTTTATTGCATTAAATGTCACTGGATAGCATTCCTTCAAGTGTTAAAAGCAAGGTTGAAAAGTATGGATTTTTATAGATCTCAGGCAATGGTCCTAATACAAGGTGTCATGATTAGGCATCATTTATGGCTGAACAGAGATAAGCTCCAACAGGATATTTGCATGTGCATGAGAAAATAACATGTTCTACTTTCTTTCATTGGTAGTCTGATACTTTGAGTACTTTTCTACAAGATGGGAACAGAAAGCTCAAATTTCTTCTGGCTGAGGAGGGTCTGAACCAGTGTCCCAACTACAAGCAATATTAGAAGAGGTCTAAGAAGAGTGGGTGTGCATTGAATGAAATGTCTATGCTCAGACTGCCTCCCCTTTCGAGTCCTAGACATTGTGTATGAGGTTAACAATGCTTAGGCCAGACTCGACACTCAATTGTCCTATTTAGGATGTCTTGGTTACCTATAGAGGTACTTCAAAATCAAAACACAATTTTTTCATGACTCCAGGAATTAAGAGAGCTGCAATCATTCTCTGAAACTGCGACTGTTTAGTTGGGACCTAGGCAGATGCAGTCAGTCTGAATCTCATCCTTACTTGCTGCAGTAATAAGAGATAAACCTTTTCCTAAAGTCTAGATCTGTTCAGATTTCTATTACTTTTGTTCTTTGCACCATCACATCATGCTTGATAACCCATAACAATTATTTTCTATCTTGCTGTTTACCTTCAATGGGCTATCTTTGGCAAAASGTTTCTGCTAAGGCATTGAAGAAACTGAGGACCTGCTGAGGAAACTGTCTATGATGGAAGCAGAGTCAAAGGCAATTAAAAGCAGAGAGATTTGTGTAGAAATTTTGTAGCCAAGTTTTGTCAGTAAAAGCTTTTACAAGGTGAATTCTCTCCATTGGACCAGKATAAGTTCCCCACATAACTGCATGCGCTAGAGAGAGAGAAGGAATTTTTGTGTTTTAGGCTGTTAACACAGGAGTTAGCACACTCACCAGGGCTGATGGATTGTGTGGACAAATTATGACAATCTTCTCTCGTAGGCTGTGTCGTTGGACAGGACCTGGGATGGAGGGTGGCCCTTATGTACATATTATATCATGGCTGAGGAGTGTATAAACACAGCAGACCAAAATCTATGATCTCAGAAGACAGGTTCAGTGAAAGGCTCTTCAGCTGCCAGCACTAAAGTTTATAGGTTTCTTTTTCTTGGGTCAGGGGCTTTACTAAGGCCTGAAATATTGAAGGGCGAGTATTCTTTAACTTACTGCCAGCTGTTAAGGATATGCTTATTTGTAGCATGTAGATTTTCCAGTAAGAGTGGAAATTCAAGAGAAAATGGGAGGAAAAGGAGTAATGAATAATCCAGAAAAGGAGCTAGGTGTCTAACTGTCACTTTAGGTGCTTAAATCCAGCTATAACTCCAAGGCACTGGCTTGGGTGAATCCTGGAGACATTCAACTTTTTGTCAGTAAAGTGTCTCCATAYTTGCATGTCTTCCCTGCACAAAAGTGTAGCTCTGAGCCATTTTTTACAGTATTTGCTTTGAGGATGGTCTGGGTTCCACTTTTTTTTTCAAACRTATAAGCAGGCTTCAACCAAAACCATAGCTTTTTATCAAGAAAGCTAGACAAAGAACCACAGTTCATGCTCACCTACAGAGCAAAGGTGCTTCCTCCTTCAAAGGAGGAATTATCTATTATAAATCAGGTAGAGGAGGATATGGATCTCTCATATACCAAATAAGTAGTCTAATCTCCGCCTTACTGGTCATAGCACTAATGAGGTTATTCTTTGTGAGAAAGGCAACAACTGCATTAAACATATAACTTCAGGGGAGGAATCATGCCCTTGAAGCCAGAGGCTGGCTCTGTTCGATGGAGAAGACAGCTGTTTAGTCAGTAGTTGAAGGCTGTGAACCGATAAAAAAGCTATGGCCMCTCGACCTACTTTATCTATGGCAGAGTCCTCAGAAGCCAGGCTGTTAAGGATGGTCAGGCAGTGGAAGGTGTGCCTCTTTATGACTCCTGCCCCTTGCCTCAATGGCAGAGAGCCCAGACATCATCACTTCCGTTTCGTATCCAATTCCCTTTATCCCYTTCCATAGTAGAGCAGCCCAGTTTTATCTTTGAAACAGCACATCACRTTTTAAATAAACTTCTAAGAAGTTTCTGATAGGTTCTGTACTATAGACGGAGGCTATAATTACCTAATGTGGTAGAAAGAAAAGCTACCTACTTGGCTTTTCTTTTTCCTTAGTTCAGGCAAATAAATACAGAAGATGGTGTTCTCTTAGTCACTTTTTTTATATGTATAGGGTCTCCTGGGCTCTTCTTCTTGCAGCTAAGGGTTCCACAGAAAAGCAGATTATGTATGGCCCGCCTGGATGCAACCCWGTCTAACRTGCTCTAGGTAACCCTGCTAGAGCAGGGGAGTTGGACTAGACGATCTCCAGAGGTCCCTTCCAACCTTACTGATTCTATGATTCTATGATTAACGTGTTACAATGCTCAATACCCAGTATTACCCAGAAGAAATACAGCTCATCAAATATAAAAATGGAGTAATAACAAAGTTCCCCAGTATCTGAGATCCAAGATCGATGGAGGATCAATACATTCATTTACTTTTATGATATATCCTTTATTATCTTAGCTCTGCTGCTGAGGAAACCTCTTAAAAGCTGTAAGAAAGTCCATGAATGAGGAATCTAAAGCAAGGAACTAAGCAAATCATAAGCCTGTATTAGTAAATTAAGCAAGGAATGTCCACTCTTTTTTCCCTCTTCCCTCACCTGCCTGCCCRACAGCTCTGCACACAAATTGCTGTTTGACTGCAGGTTACTTCTTCTTCCACTTATCATCTGGCCTGTTTACTCAGATGATAAACTCCTGATAAACCTTATCTCTTAATACTGGTTTGGGCAGTGCCTAGCACAGTGAAAAGGACCTAATCCTAACTGGGAATTTAATGTGACACTTMGGAGACTAAGACAAAATATTTACAAATAAAACATCTGCAGAAACATTTTGTTCATTTAGGGTCCAAATAAAATAATCTCTATATATCCATATATAGAGAATATTGATTGCTCTTTCAGTCTTATGCAAGCRAGTGTTGATATTAAAAAAATATGATTACCTTTCCAGTATAATTCAAGAACTACTGAGGAAAGATTTTTYGATATACATTTCAAGAGTGTGGCAAGGGACATTTTAGGACTAAAGGAAATCCAGTTCATATTCAGRTTCCTTTAACAGTCAGACTCTGATATTTGAAAAATTTCCTCCAGACACTTGTCTCTTGTCTATCTTTTCAGATATTGTCCTTCCCATTCCGTTCCGTTCCATTCCCTTCCATTCCATTAACATATGGGTCATATCCCATACGTTAATTCTTCTCCAGGTAAAATCTAAATKAATTTAATCTGGTTCAACATAACAGAAAAGTGGACAAAAGTTTAACTGTGTATGCCCTATCCTCATCTAAGCATCCTCAGTTCTGAGGCACATCAGCTTGTTTTTGCTATTTGTCCTACAATAATCCTGCTCTGGGGCCTCGAGATTCCCTGTCAAGGTGCTGYCTCTTTCTCTTCTGTTAGCACGGGTGAGGTTTCCTGCTTTCTTCTGTTGAAATAAGAGTTTCTAGGCCTTGAGGCTCTACCCATTTAGAAAGCGAGCTTATTAACTGGGAAGGCAGTCATAATTAAATTAAATATACAAAAGCATATATATGAGCATTTATAAAGCTCCCTTCTTGTTTTTACTTGCTATGGGCCCCTCAGTCTCTTTCAAATGAGAGTTATTCTCAAAATGCTCAAACAACAAGCTAGTTTCATTGCTGACCGCCTCCATGACATTTTTGACTTTAACCTTTCTGTCTCTTATTTTCCTCTGCTGTAAAACAAAGGTAATATTATTTTTTTTCCCTAAGATTAATGTCAGATATTGTAATTCACAGAACAGTTCTAGTTCCCCTGAGCTACAAATGTTCTGGCCAAACGGGATGTGTGATTTTCAGAGGTGCCTGCCCAACAATTTCTACATCTTGGACTCCTGTGAGGCGTACCTTGTTAAGTGCCACAACATGGACACATATTGACATTCAAAACTTGGAAAATTTTTTGTTTTTGTCATTCTTTCTAGATGTTTTAAAAGAAGGCATGTTTGAAACATTAACAAGTAGAAATTTTCTCCTGTATCATGAGACCTGATATTAAGTCTGTTCTTTAACTGATGAAATTAATGCAAAATAATTGATCCTTGCATAGACTAAATACTGCATCCTTCCCTTCAGAATGCGTAAATTACACATGCTGCCAACTATGCTGCAACAAAGCTCTCATTGATAAGGTATCTTTTTAATTGAATATACCCTATCAGAGAGAACGTTCATTAACAGGCAACCAGTGAGAACTGCTGGTATAAGAAATGGTTAAAAGAGGCAGAAGTGCTATAAGACAGAATCAGAGAACGCACATTATCCCAGCTTGATGCAATTACACTAACATGAATTTAAAATAAAATTAAAGTTAACAGTTTAAACTGATGTTTGAGGGGTTTTAAAAAGATTTAGTTTCCCTTGGAACCGCTATGTTATTTGAGCCACTGTAATCTCAGAGCATGCTGCTCATAACTTCTCTCAAGCACTGTTACTACTAGATTATGCCCACAGGTTAAGTTACAAATGTCTAAAAACCTTAAAATTATTAAACCTAGATTAAAGTGTTCAGAGAATATGGTGTTATTTTAGTCTCCTGCCATATCCTACATTTACTATAAAACTGTTATATTGGCATTCTAATAAAATGTCATAAAGCAAGTATGTGAGGAGGTGTTTTGGGTTTGTTGCAGTCCGATGGAAGCCAAGTTAACATGGCAACCAAAATGTGTAACAGAAACACTTAAATGTTTTTCATAAACTGCAAACCTTGTAAGAGTCTAAGAGCACATTGACTACTGGGCAGCATGTAACTGAAGATTATTGTCTTGATGCTTCATCTTAGATCATTTGTACACAAGTTGAAACTTAACTATCTGAAGTGCATGACTTTTACTTTATTTCAGTCACACTCTTACCCACCAGAGATCACAAGTGTCCCATTGACTCCAGTAGCCATATTTAAAGAGGAAGAAACTTACTTGAACGTTTATGAGTGAAGTTATCACACTCTGACCCACAGATTYAGAAACTTTAGAGGCCAGAAGGGACCTACGGGATTCTGTGGGCTGGTCTGCTTTTCTTTACAACCCTCACACCTTGAAGTATATCTATATCTTATCTTGATCCACACACGTAAGATATACAAGGTTAACAAAGTCTATAACGTCTGTAATGCCTTGACAACAGAAAAGCCTTCTGTAATTTTTCCTGACTGCAATGCACTTGTTCTTTGTTCTGGTACACAGATGTTCCAGAGATCTTTATTTAACTCAATAATACAAAAAAAGTCTCATTATGAGGCCTCAATTGCTATTCACAGAAATAGCAAGCCCCTGTGACATCTGTACTGTAGCTTAAAATTYGACCTCAGAAGAACTGAAGGCTTATTTACAAGAAGCATAGAGACAGTCCACCTTGCCTAGCAAGTCAGATTTCAGRTTTTATACACCTAAGCCAGCATATTATTCTTACTATCATGGAATAAACAAAGGTTCAGTTCTGAGAAAGAGAAAGCAACTCTGAAGTTCTTTTCTAGTCTAATGGGCTCCAGATGAATGCCTTAAAAGTAGTTACCTGCACCATAGTGATTTTTTTTCCTCAGTACTGTTGCCCACTGAGAGTATGAGTAGCCAAAAAATATGTCAGCATACAGTACAGCAGCTCAGAATAGGAAGCTACATGGAGGCATGGAGGAGCAGACAAGGAAGAGAGCTCTGTGAGGGACATATGCTAATATTGTTTGGGGAGGGGGTGTCTTATGTTCCCTTTAGCTGATTGAGGAGGAAAGAACAAAGTTACTCTAYTGCAAGAGTCAGTGTGGTCACTTACGGACCTATCAAAGATGTGTATGATAAAAAAYGACACGTATCTGACTAGTGGATCATGCAGTACACTTTGCATTGGCCACGAAGGTTTGGCTAGCCTGGAGAAAACAGTGCTAAAAACATTGCATGGAGGCAGACACGTCTGTGATCCGTAACAAGAAATCTTGAACAACAGGAGGTCTAGAATCTCAAAATAAAATAAAATAAAATAAAATAATAAAAAAGAGAGAATAAATTAATCAAAATCATTGAAAAATGCAGCTCAGAATAAATTTAATTCCAATTATTTTCAGCATAAAGCAGAAAAAAGATGTTAAAACTAGTATCTGCAAGTCGATCACATCAGCAAAATAGAAGTAGCCTTAACAGTACTGCTAGAGGAAACACATTCTATAGAGAAAGGAGAGTCTTCTTCCCACAAAACCTACTCTATTTRTTTCCAGTCAAGTAGTAGTAAAGATCGTTTGGAGTCCTAGCTGTGCCTCATATRGTCTTCTGGAAATTAGCAATGAATGTGAAGTATACATCAAAGCTTGCAAGACTCTATTAAAGAAGGCAAGCTTGCTAGATAGTGCTGATGGACCTAATTCATTCTCTGAAGCATTAATAGTTAAAATGTGTTTCACTTGAACATCATGGACGTTACTATTTCTGTTGGTACAGCTGGCAAAACCTGTAAGACTCCTTATTGTCAAAATATCTTAATTTCAYGAACCATGAACCCTCTGCTGATATAGCTGGTAGAACTCACCATGAGATAAGTGATTATGGTCTATGATGCTTGAAAGGTCTTTTAGCACAAGACCTCATCATTCCTAAGAGAGAAGTTGTTATGGGTCAAAGTAATTTCAACGTTTTGCTGGCTCAYAGGACAGACAGTATAAGTGCCATGGTGCGAAGCAGCTATGGTTCATGACACGTTGAACATTATAGTTGAGAGTGCTTACAAAACCTGGTAGCATGGATAGTAGAGGCAAATAAGAAAAAGTCTTTGAGTAGATTACAAATAAAAGTGTTACTGTCAAAATTTGCAATCTTTGTGATGGAAGTTTGATTTAAAAATTTGATTAAAAGTTGTTTAAAAGGCAAACAGAAAATGAATTTTATAGAAACCTGACCAAAAATGTGAATCARTTTTGCATAGAGCTGGAAGAGAAATGATTCTATCCAACAGGACAAATTTTTAGATATCAGAAATCCTGGCGCCTGCTCCAGGATGAACTCRAGCTCTTCAATGTTTACATAATTAAGAGAACTTTTCCACAGATTCTCGTAGACTGGAAGTTCGAAATACAATTTCCTTTTTTTGAAAGAGATGGAAAGTGGATTTCCCCRTATCCTTCAGGCTCCTTGTGACAGTGTTATTTACCTTTATAGGTTCATAGGAAAATTGTTAACATGAAAAACTTTCTAAGAAAGTTTCATGAAAATGGTTATGCTTCTAAAGACAAGCTTTTATTTTGACACATCAATGTTTTCCAGTAGGATAAGAATGGCCAGGTGGAATATTCTCAGTCTACTCTCATATAGATGACTTTAGTCTTTGACATCAACCAAAAGGAATAGATACTGTCATGAAGGTGGGATCTTGAAACTAGTGAGTTTTTTTTACACAGAGAATGTGTGAAACATGTGTGGGTAATGTCTATTATTTTTAGTGAATATAGTATTACACACTTTCATTAGAAAAATTTAACTGGAACAAAAAGGATTGGGTAAAGGTTGTTAATTCCACAGTCTAGATAATTCTCCAAGAAAATTCTGTCTTCTCCTRTTCTTATACCTGAAGAGCAAGACTATATACCAACCTTCATCCCAACGTACAAACAACTTTTGATGGAATAATATGCTTTCAGCTGTATTTTGAAGTAAGGGAAATGTACTTTTAGTGAAGTGTGATTATAGAATCATACAGCTTGAAGAGACTTCAGGCAGTCATCTAATACATACTTCTGCCCAAAGCAGGATCGTCTATACCTATGTTACTCTTGAAGATATGCAGTGATGGAGACTTTGTAATATTTTCTGGGTAAGAAACACTAATATAGCCATTTTTTTACTCCCTCTAACACAAAATTGTAAATATGTTTATATTTGTTTTCTAACATGTGAAAAGGCAAATACATRTCTCATTCTTTTGTGACCTGTATTTTATTGGAAAGATTGATATAGATCATGGTCCAAGTCTGGACTTTCAGAGGCAAAATTTTATATCCTGSCTCAGCTCCCCCTTTTCAGTATGATTTTTGCTAACTCACTTTATCTCTATAGAGTTTTATTTCCTCATAAATATAACTAAATATTACCTCACTGTCCCAGGATATAACCAGGATGTTATGAGATAAAAACATATAAACAATTATCTGATACTAAAAATTACTTCAGCAAAGACTATAAAAGACCATGAACAGATTTTTCGCTTTTCTCTCTTTGCCTGTACAGAAAATCTTCTCCTTCTTCTCCAGGACCTGAATGTCTTTCCTCTAARGAAGTTTTTTTCCATCAATAATCTTTCCTTCACTTATTATTCCAGAATGCAATTTCAGCAGTAGCTGGGTTAGTAATAGTTAGCATGAGGTTTAACTTAGGTTATGAAATCACATTTCTAAGGTTGAGCAATGCAAATAGCAACTGTAATTAGATAAGGCGAAACCCAGAATATAACAACAGGCTTCAGAATGAGGGCTTCTAACTTAGGTTCAGACCCAGTTTGACATACTAGTTTTGAATTCTTCCATGAACAGAGACATTTTGCAATAGATAACTTTATAGCGCACACACTGCGGAGGGCCTTTCACATAAAAGTCTTGGCAGCACCCTCATTAAACCTGAGAGTTACCAACTCAGATTCCTCCCCTTATATCAACTTTTAAAGCACTGTTGCATGGGGAAAGAAAGCCAGTCTCTCAGGTAACCAATTCCCAAACCACTTAGGTCTTTATAGGTTAAAACCAACACCTTGAACTCAGTCCAGAAATTTATTGGCAGCCATTTCAGATTTTGGAAACTTTTTTTTATGTCCTCTCTGCATGATGCTCCACTTAATAAACAGGTGGTTGAATTGTACGCAAGAGATTCAGTTGCCAAATGGTCTCAAGATGTAGCCTCACACGGAGTGCATTACAGCAATCTAACTCTGTGGTAAGAAAAGTATGATAACTTGAGCTGGGACCACATGTGACAGGAAAGGTTGTGCTCTTCTTGCCAAACACAGCTGGAAAAAAAACCCTCTTGGCTGGCTGCATCTGCTACCACAGCATCAACAAGCTGCCCAAGATCTTCTGTATGCTCCAGGACCTGCACGCTCGATGGGATGCTGGACCTGAGTTCTGAAATAAGGGCTTGGATTTGCCAGTGTTCTGGAGCAGGAGACTGGAAATTATGTGACAGATTCACTTAAATTGAATAATAGAAGTTTTCATGACTACAAGTAAAATGAACAATGTAGTCTGTAATGCAGTCCTCGTGTTATTTATTCTGATACTAAACATAATTTTATGCTGTTCCTACAATTTCCATTTGGAATGTGGTTAGTATTTTGAATTTGTAAGAGTACAAGTTCATCACAGAAGTGGGAATGTGAGGTTTGGGAAAATGGATGTGGGCTGCTGAAGACTGGGAGAACAGTGTTGGCAATTGTGATATTACTCTACTAACAGATAGCTTCTGCTAAATTAGTCAGCAATGGAATAGTTAAAATGTTAACACCTAAATTGTCTCCTTGACATTTCAGAACTCATACACAGTCTAAGTGAGGTAGTTATATTAGAAAACAGCATTGCATCCATGCAATTCTTCAACATTTATCCACCACTCCAAAAGCTGGAAGTCTCATGAGAACAAAGATCTGGTCTGGTGGGAGAAATTCAGATTCTTCAGCAGGCTATATAGCTAAAGCATCATGAGATGTTTAAATCCTAAGTTATCACAAAGCTATGAATAGAGGCTCTATTGATTATCATTATCAAAAAAAAGGTAAAATCCTGAAATTGGTAGAATTATCCACTCACATATAGCCTTGCTCATCTCTTTGGCAGGTTCTTGCAGGTTGCACTTCATCTCATTTTTGTGTATGTGTCAGCTTCCAATAACAAATTCCTCTTGCAACTTCCTTCTGACTGTCTTGAATAAATAAAAATATAAAAATAAATAGATTTTTACCAAATACAAATTTAAACTGTCTCAAACACTGCAGTATCACTGCATTATTTTTAGCTTATGTCTATACATATATGTCAATATACAAGCAGTCATACAAAACCTTACAAACAAAAAGAACATCCATATTCATAGAGCAGAGGGAGTATTTGCTAAAATATCTAACAATGTAGGAATGTACATTTTTTTGCCTAAGTCATTTAAGTATCCACATACCTATGTCCTATTGTCTGTGCTGCTGTGCTTTGTATAGTCTGTACTCTAAAAAATATTTCTGCGAAACATGATCTCTACTTAATTTTAATCAAAATTCACTGAAAAGGGGGACTACTACAAAAAGTATTGCATAAAGCCCAATACAGTAACATAAATTATTGGTATTGTCAGTTAACTGCTTTTATCCACATAGGTAACAGTGTGGCAGATGTGCAGGTCTCTGTTTGTCTAAGAAACTATCTGTCCAAGGAATTGTTTTATAGATATTACTGTAGCATTTCCTCCACTCCCGAGAAATCCCTTCCTTTGAAAGAAAGATATTTTTGTATTAGTGAAGGTTTCTTCAACTTCTGTACTTGCTCTTAGTGTGGATGGCAGCTGAAATTGCCATCCGGAGAGTTAACTGCAGGGTGCTTTGATAATCTCAGTTTATTCTTTTATTGCTTTAAGCATCGTAGTGAAAACAGGATTTGCATGTCATTTTTATTATAATTTGGTTTCCTGTTAAGGCCAGAATAGCTTTTGAAAACTGCAGTTTATCCACTCGTGAACTAGAACAACGTCTTGTAAAACTGTGCTGGGTTTACACTAGTTTCCCTTATTTGAAACATATGCAGAAGCTTATGGTTGTGATCTAGGATTAATATTGTTATAGGCTGGGTTAAATCTAGTTGGAACTGCTGGGTGTGACCGTCACTCTTCATTTAAGATAGTAGAAACAGGCTCATTTATTTTGTGATAGCAATATTCAAACTGAAACAAAGGCACACCCAAGGCCACGAAGGAATTTGAACTGTCTTGGAGGAAGGCTTTACTGGCTATTTTTTAGGAGGTTATGTGTGTACATGAATCTGCGTGTTAGAGAAAGAGGGGAAAAAAAAACAATCAAAGTGCTGAGAAGCTCACATGGTGAAGCATCTTGTGGCAAAATGAGGGTAAAAGGTGCCTCTCTCTTTCTCTCTTGTTCCATCTGCTTACTCCCCTCCACATATCCTCTTCCCTCCTCTGGGCTTGATCAATTATTTGATTTTGCTATTGAAGCTGCGTGGCTGTGTTCTCAGGCATACCAGTAAATTATCTTGTTTTAAAGAAAAAAAAATATTTGTATTTTTTTTCCCCAAAATCAGATGATTTCCATGATTGAAAGCTTTGTGAGAGTCTGTTGTGCTGGCATAAAGGAATAGATGGGAATTTTCACCAGGGACAGCCAGGTAGCAGAGAACTACTTGAGCTGCCAGGAATAGGAGAGATCTGGCGTGAAAGTCTCATTCTAAAGGACTCAGAATTACACCTTTGGGGCAAACCTGACTGCCTTACGAAAAGATAAAGGAGCTACATCATATGATTCAGTCTTTTTAGATGCCCTGGTAATCTCCAGAAACACCTAGAGAAAGAAGTTCCTGCACATTGGCCTTTCCAGGAGGTAGCTGAATATGGTTTGTTCACACTCTGTTGTATCTTGCTTCCCGTGCAGCCAGCTAGTGTCTGCTCTCTCCCCTTCACCAGTGCTATCCATACCAACATACCAAAAGGCTTCTCTGTTCCCTTTCCTTCTCTGCCTGCTCTAGCTTGGAGCTGGAAATCTTTGCACTCCATAAGGAGGAAGCCCTCTCCTTGGTGGTCTTCTCTGAATGAGCAGATGTTGAAAGATCAGCAAAAACCTGAGAGAAGATCTAGAGATAACTTTGGAGGATGTCTCACTGAAAACATCATGCAGGTGGGAGTATGTACTCTTTCCTCGACTTCCCTTTGGTATTCAGAAAAGACAGGCTTCATGCAGTCTTATAATAACTCAATATAATTATAATTACAACACAAATACTGGACTGCCAAAAGTTGCTTCTCCYAACTAGTAGGACTAGCTATCCATTCAAGTAACAAGGGGTAACATTTACACTCCACAGGTATTTCCAAACGTTAGCCTAATTGCTAAGCACTAATACCTCCTATGGAGAGTTCCTGTTAAGGACAAGGTGAAAACTTGGTGACAGAAGATGTCTTCTTTGCTCTAAGCTGTTCTAGTCAAGCTGAATTCACTACTGATCTGTTAACCAGAACCCAGGGTGCTCTGGCAGTAGGGTCACTCTGTAGAATGGGCTTAATTTTGATTAGTGTCCACTTATGCATTTGTCATTCTGAGTTTGCTTTAAGTCTGCAAACACACTGGAGCAAAATGATGTTCCAAATAAATATAGATAACTCTTGCCAATTTCAAGAGTGGGCATGTACCCAGTTCTTGGGGCAGATAATCAGGAGTATATCTCAGAAAATAACACTGATGTCGAGAACTTCAGACATTACAAATAGCACAATAATGAACAACTCACTTGTTGACTCAGAGAGTAAACCATCAATAAGCTTTATTCAAATCATTTTTGTTTGAACTAGAAAAACTTTGCATCAAAAGGTAACATTTTCCAGGAATAGAGCAACCCAAATGAAACCTGTAAGTTCTTTCAGTGATCAATTAACCCACAAGAGACTATCCACCTTATTTCAAAGCCAAATTTGACTGTTATTTTTCTATTCAGCCACTGGGTCTTGTATAGGGTTTTCCTGATAAATTGAAGAATCTTTCACTAAAAAGTGTCTGTTCATCTAGTCACATGTCAAACCTGATTCTTGCCAACTTTTTCCTTCACAAATTTGCCAGATAAAGTAGGAACTATGAGTATTTGCTGTACGATATCTTTCACTATCCTATGATTTTATCTCTGACTTTTTCCTATCTTCACAATATCCTATAGGTCTTTAGGATACTGATTTAGAGCACAGTATGCAATTAGAGGTTTCCATCAGCACGTATAGAGATAATGTAAAATCCTCCAGATTCCAAATCAAAGATATTGAAGAGTTCATCTATCATTTTTTGCCTCATTGCTGGGAATTTGTGCTCAGCTGTTTATTCTTTATAACTCACTGGCAGAGGTACTTCTTCCATATTCTGTAAATATGGTTGGCTTGCACTGAATTCCATTTCATTTACCTGCAGTTGACCAAAGAATCCAAATTATTCAGTGTAACTGAATTATTCTTTTAATTATTAGCATTCTCCTCTGCCTTCTTTCTCATCTCCTCCACACATTATAAATAAAAACTCTACTTTCCTCCAGGTAAGAGACAATTCTATTAAGCAGATAACCAACAATTAAAGCTTTTAAGACTCCATCAAATAAATCTCACAAGTGAGTTGTTCATTATTCTGTGCTTTCTTAACCAGTTCTTCATTTAACGGAACAACACTCTGAATCTACAAAAAATTTTTCTCGGTCAAAGTAGAAGGTAATACCATGTCAGATACCCTACAGAAGTCTATAATGTCAACACTATTAGCACTGAAACTTTTAATTTCATCAAAAAGGTACGAAAAAACAGACAAGACCTATTTTCATTAACCTGTGCGCACTGACATTCGTTATACCATTCTTTCTTTTTTTTTTTATTAAACAAGTTATAGATGATCCACTACAGTATTTTGCCAGGCTCATACGTTTATAGTTAACCTTTCACAGTATTACCACAACTTTAACTTTTCTTCAAACCTCTGAAATTTCTTCAACATTCCAGACTCAGGCATGAGTATCCTCACCTATTGATTTAACATCCTTCTGCATTGCGATAGAACTGGAAATCATTCTAGCACGATCCCTTGATAAGAATGGGTCCTCTGGCTGTTTTCTGAATACAAAGCAGAAATACTCTTTGAACACTTTGCTTTCTCTGTGTTAGTAGTTTTAACATTCCCAGCTGCGTAATGGCATGGACACTGACAGGTTTTGTTTGGTGCTACTATAGTTCTCTGATTTTGCAAATTTTTGTTCCTTCTTGTATCCTTTGGCTCCTTTCATCATCTTTACCACAATTCCTTATCTAATACATATGCTTTACTGCTAGTTTTTTCTCTGTTCCTCATCCTTACAATTATTTATGTATTTATAATATTGCCATCATTTCTCCTCCCTATTAAATCTCTTTATTTTACCATCCTTGACATTTTATGCCTTCTGGGCCTGTGAAATTAGGATAAGAAAGAAAAAGACTTTTTAAACGCTTCCTCATTATCTCTCCTTTTTTTTTTGAAAATTATTTGCTACAATAGATTTACACTTATTATTTTTGCCAACTTTGTGAAATTAACCCTCCTGAAGTCAGATACACTAGCAGCATGAATTTTAATCTCTCACCACATCACAAAGGAAAGAAATCATGAATTTTTGCTCCTAGATTCGCTCAGATTTTACCTCTTCAATTCCTTGGTTTTCTTATGCTAAGATGAGAACTAGGTAATTATCTTCTGTTGGTTGCAAGATCTTTTGGTTAGTCATATTTTACTTTCAGAAATTCTGAGAGTATTTTTTTAAAGTAGAGGTTTACAAGTCATTTATATTAAAATTCTCCAGGATAATAYAACTTATTTTTTTCTGGCACAAAATAGACAGCAAAGAAACACGTCACTCAGTTTCCGATGTGAATTGTATACTATATTTTGTGATTTTTCTATAAGAACATGGATTTAGTAGCCTGTAGGATTATTTTCTTATGTAGCATAGGAACAGGTGAGTGAATATCAGGACCTCCTCTTCCTTTTGGCTCACTAATCCATTCTGAGTACATTAGTAACTTTTGAGCTATCTTAAACCTGGACATTCCTGGATATGTCTTTCTGCCAGAAAATTTTATCTGGGCAGATTTTGAGGGTTTTATAAATTTGTCCAGGATTTTTTCTAGTTTGGACACCTCTAACTCAGATACTGTATATCCAGAAATACATGTGGCGCTGAAAYGTGAACATTTCTCTTTAGGAAGGGCTGAGTTTAATGTAAAATGGCTCCAGAGCCCTTATTTATCTGTGCAGTAGGTTCACTGCTTCTTGGAAATATCTGTCCTTTGCTAGCATCCTGTGTGCACATTGTCGTGAAATATCAAAATAAGGACAGTATAAAAGGCTCTTTTTGGTTGGAAAATCTCTTCATTTCGGTATCTTGCTTCTGACAGTAGGGAATGAGAAAGTGCAGGGCAACATGAAGTACATTTTTCCCAGTAAGCCTCCCCCAATTCCAGCCATCAGAGCATTAGGAACTTCCCAAATTAGAGGTAATACCCTTGTGTCCAACAGCCCTTGGAGTACTTCTCTTCAGTGGATGAGCTTCACCAGTTTTTGAGCCCTCCTCCATTTCTGGCCTGTCTAGCATCCCGTGACAGTGAGTTCCACAGTTACATTGTGAGTTGTATGAAAAGTATTTCACTATATTTATCTTGAATCTCCTACCTGATGGTTTCACTTGATATCTATATTTCTTATATACTGAGATGCAATTAGAAATCATTCCTTYTTCGTAGCACTCATGATTTTATATATCTATATTTTGCATAGACACAATTTTATGTCTTTCTTCACTATTTTTTTCTAGGTTTTTTAGTCTTTTTTTCCTAGTTTAAATTTTCATCATACGGGTGCTGTACCATGTCTTTAATCATTTTTGCTGCTCTTCTCTGTATTTCCATTAGTTCTTTTATAGCCTTTTGGAGATTCAGGATCAGACCTAAACACAGTTCAAGATGTGGGTGTGCTGCATTTATTCAGAGTTATACAGAGGCTTAGTGTTTTGCTTCCCTTATTTTTACCCTGWCTGTCACAATTTCATTTTTAGTAAGTCATAGCTTGATCCTCCTCTCCCTTTAGCTCTCGATTTGGTGTTCTCCTTACTTACCTGAAGAGCATGTCCTCTCTGTTTTTTCCTTTCCTCCCAAGCACACAGATCTTTTTCGCCCTAGCTGTARCTGGCTCTGCTTTTAGTGCTGAGACAGCAGTGCTGAGAAGCCTTGGGTGGACCTGCCTGACTGCAGAGTTACTCACATCATTTCCAGTACTAGAAGCAGGGTGCAGAGATACTCAGGCAGATCCTGGAGAGAAATAGCACCAGTCTAACAAAGCTTTTCCCTCTGAGCTCCCTGCCATACCTCTCAGYAACGGGATCCCCTTCACTGGGCAGGAATCACTAGCCTGGAAGCTTGATTCTGCAGAGCCACTCTGGTGTGACTGTTGCTAAAATACATAATAAGTATTAAGCTTTGCATTCAAATTTTGGAATATTTTGCTTTAATTCTCACCCTAGTGATTTTGGCTTACCCATCATCAAGACCACCATAGAGAAATAATGATTAGGAATTGAAATACGTGCCAGGAAAGCATTGCATTATTAACCTCATATGTTCTGGGCAAATTCCAGGTCAGATAATTACATTCCACGCACCATAAATTCTCCCTGTGATTCCATGTAGGTATGTGTTAAGGGCCAAAATCATGCTGACGATTTAGGTGATTATTATTTTTTAAAAAATTTTAGCCAAATGGATTATCTAGGTTTGGAAAGCAGTTGTGTAGATTATTCACAACTTCTATTACTTGGTATGAGGTTATACACATCCCATGTGATTCGGATCAAAGGCACTTTAAGAATGATATAATTAGAGGTCTTTCTTTTTTCTTTTTTTTTTTYCCCAGAAAAATGTCCCAGACTAGCTCTGTCAGTAACGATCTATCCTCTAACACACAGTGTGTTCTCAGTTCTCAGAGGCCTGTGCTGGCTCCCAGTTGATGGCTAATACAATTATCATTTATTCTATTTGGATATTAGCATTAAAAAAGTGTATTTTTATTTGTTATTTTATTTCACAACAGTTTTGCATATGTTCTACATTAACATTCCAGGGCTACCCAGTAAAAATAGTTGGCCATCTGCCCACTTTTTAAAGTAAATTTTTGGTTTACTATTTTTTAAATTTGGATTTCTAATTATAGTTAGCTCTTCATAAATAGTTTAGCAGAGCTGAGGAGAGTGTTAAGYGCTGCTTTTCTGAACCTTTCCTCCCTAATAAGTAACCGTAACCTGGCTCTGACACACCTCAGCTATCCAAATTCCTACAAAATCCAATATATTTTTGTAATTTCCCCTTCTTTGTTCTGCAGTCTTAGGTTTTCTCCCTGAACTTTCTAAGAGGAAACATTCCTCTTACCCTTGACCCTGGCAGCAAATCTTTGTCCTTCTCTCACTTCCCACCAAATCTGCTAGTGTCTTCAGCTGGACCTGTGGGCCATCAGCTGGAGAACTGCAGGTACTATGTCATCAGAGAGCTATTCTTTGATGATGTGGTCAGCCTTGCTATGGTTTCCAGCAAGCCAGTCTTGGCAGGTTCATCTTGCCAACGCGCCAGCTCATACAGCTGTAATTATAATTGAATCCACAAAGCTGGATTTAGTCTTCCAAGTTCATATTATCAGTCCTGGTTGCTGCAGTTTTCTGCTACTTAAGCATATTTAATTTACAAACTACTGTGCACATTATATTTCCAGTGGCTTTTGAGAGGTGTGGAAGGGTGGGTTAGGAGCAGAGATCTAAAAATTGAGCAACCACATACATAAAAGAGAGGGAAAAAAGAAAGGAAGGAAGGAAGGAAGGATGGAAGGAATTATGAGAGCATGAATAGTATATGAGGAAGTAAGAGTCTTAGGCACTAACTTTTCAAATGACTACATCACCACTGCTTGGGATCCTTCATTCCACAGGCCAGATACATCTGTATAACTCCAGCTAATTTGTCAGGGTAAATACTGCTCTTCCTAGGGGTGACAATAGTGTGAAAGTACAATAACATGTGGTGGTAAATCACATCTTGAAGCTTTTCTTTGGGGCATAAATGCTTTTGTGTGATCAGTAGAGACCCCCCCCCCAAAAAAAAAAAAAAAAAAAA
>NW_028186269.1:832094-1021203 GCF_003343005.1 Rhea americana
TTGCCATTGGCCCTCCCTTGAAGTTTTACACTGATTTCCCTGTTGAGGAAGCTTATTCCTTATTCATAGCTTTCAACAGATCATTGGGGAACATGTCTTGCTATTCACTGGTCTTATACATTTTCTTTGAAGTCAGTGCACGATTGCTCACTAGTTTATTTTGTGATCACTCTTATTTTATAGTACTGAACCCATACTGAGTGTTTATAGAAAATACAGCTTTTCCCAGTGCCTAAAAGTCAGTGCAGTTAATTTGTTTCAGTTAATTTCTCTTTGTTCTTTAGAGTTTAAAATTATTACCCAAATCACACACACATATGTACATATATACTTTTTTATATATGTATATATATAAATTCTGAAAGTGCCTATTGTTCCTACCATTTCCTGAAAATCTGTCATTTATCATAACCTGTGAGTTCACAAGAACAGGGACTTTCCTTTCATGTATATCCAGAAAGCTTTGGTTGTTATTCAGAATATAGAGACAAGTAGTCAGAAAAACAGGTCTTGTGAGAAGATTATATGGGGGATGAGAGAGGGGGCAGATAGAGAAGAAGAAAAGAGGGTACATGTGAAATTATCTGGCCAAAATCTGACATGAACAGATTTTGGAATATTTGATTCAACTATTTTGATACGTTCTCTCATTGCAGCTGGAAGGCTTCAAATATCCAGTCTCTTCTATATAGTGAACCCTCAGTCAAGATAGCGCTTCCTATGATGTCCTAGGCCCAAGGATTCCYGCAGGACACCTTGTTCATGCATCATGAAAGATGTTATGGTTCTTCATGAAGAATGTAGCTTAACCAAAGATTAAATTTAAGTTTAACTTAAATATAGGTTTAACTAAGACTGACAGAGCAAATGTGGGAATCTAGGCAATCACATGAGGGAGTAGGATAACATTTTGGAAACTTATATTTCTTTGATGTTTCATCTGCGATTTCCTTTTATAAATATTTTCTGACTACCCCAACTTTTACTGCTACTGCTATCACTTTTCAAAGACCTTCATAAGGAATCAGATGAATAAAAGGAGGAGGAGAATATAACTGCAAACAAACAGTAGTTGTTCAAATTTTGACACTCAGAGTGGAAACCAAATGCAACTCTACCACCAACCTTCTAATAAATAATTTTAAAAGAATTATAACAAACAAATAAATAAAACAAATAAAAAGGTCAGAGGTGACATTGTAAAACCTATGCCACTACCATCTGAAATCCTGGCAACATGTTTCAGAAAATAATTTTTTCTTTAATAAAAGTAACAAGTCACTGCTTAACTCCATTCTGGTAGGACATGATAGCTAGCATGCTGTGTGGAGGCAAACTGAAATGACTATTAAAAAAAAAATCTGTTAAAACGAAGGATGAATTATCAGCTATACTGTGGGACTTTTTCCTGGACTCTGAATTAGTAATTTCAAAAGGAGTTAGAATGAGCTTATTTAAACTAACCTACCACCTTTTCGTATAACATAAATAAAAGTACTTTCACCTGTTTACTAATTAATAGATCAGACACGAACCATAAAATTCTATTTGAAGTTATATGTAAAATAACTTCACAGTAATATATAGGTGCCTGTTGCTCCTTTCCTTTCTTTAAATTCTGCTTATCTTCAGTTGGGAGCTCTTCTAGGGAGGGAATCTTTTTTCATGAATGCTGAAAAGCATCTGCTATCAACTCTAACAACAAAGATGATGAGTTGAAAACTAGTTTTGATGGAGAATTGGGGGCACTTTAAGGGAGAGAAGTGGGAGAGAAAATAAAGGAAGAAAATAAAAACATCCTAAGTTTCTTCCCTTTCCTAATCCACCATCTAAAAATCTTGAAGAAAGCTTTAAGATTAATGATTTTAGATACATATGCTAAATTAGTTGTGTTAGTATGTAAATGTACAAGTCTGATAAAAAGGATAGAAGAAAATTACAGTGTTAGACTCAGGATCTGAGGCATACAGAGGGATGGAGACTTTGCTCGTACCTCTCAGTATAATGTAGAGGCAGGAAGCTACCAGGATTTCCTGTCATCCTTTGCTCTCCCAGTCTTAATCATCTGAATTATTCTAACCTAATATATTCCTGATCCTAGCAGGTTCCTTTGATCTGCCTTAATGCACCACAACGCTGTCCAAAATCTTCTAACATCATCAGAAGATTAGAACATCAGATATATTTTCCTCTCGCTTCCCTCCCTGCATATTGCACTGCTCCTTAGCACAGGCTTCTCACTGCACATTCAAGGGCCCGTGGAGGAAAATCTCACAGATCTGTCCCACRGAGGCTGATGGTCTCCTTCCATGTGAACTACAGCACCCAAGTGTCCCATCCATCACTTAAGTCTTCTTTATCCACTGAAAGGAAGCCACACTGGGAGCAAGGATTTCAGTCTAAATATTTTGCTTATTAAATTTGTTCAGAAAGTGTAGGACAGAGCAGCAGTCATATTTCTTCTAACTATTCAGCCTTAAAAGACAGTAAAAGGTGGCCTTTTCTTTCCACAAGCTGGCAATGACTTGTGAATATCCCTGTTGATTGATCCATTTTTAATGAATTTTCATTGTCACTTTTATGTATGGTACRATTCTCCGTTGTTACAATTTTGTCCATATTGTATTATGTTTTAACTATGCAAAATTTAGTATATTTGCAGGTTTAGAGCAAATATAGACACATTTCAAATGGTAAAAGCTTTTCATCTTTCCTGCCTTAAACTCTCACTCAGCTCTGTCAGATATCAAGCTGTTGTTTTGAATATTTCTCTTTAACATACATCTGACTTGCTCTAGTTTTGTAACAGATGAAGTATACTTATAAACCTTGGTACCTGCGCAACTGTAATGTCTTAGCAATTTCATAATGAAATTCATATGGAATTTAGCAACCCAAGCCAGATTTGTGTCAGAATCTTTAACATGTTCCAGTTGCATGAAATACTAATTAAAGGCACTCATTGTTAACTGATATAAATAGTCCCCACTTAGCCCATTATAGGTATGGGTTGTAAAACAAACAATTATGTGACAGATGATACATGTTAACACAGAGAAATTCTGTAATGACATTTCTGTAACACTGTAACCTCTTCAACCACCATGTGTTCTACATTATAGGCTAAAGGGGGTGCTGATTGCAAAGGTGACGTACTTTCCAGTTTGTGACTTTTCTTCTAAGAATAGAAATGCCTTAGAGCACCTCTGAATGATTTACATTACAAATTTAGTTCAGGCAATGAAATCATTAATGCAGACTTGATTTTAATGGCTACATATGTTTGCTATTCCATGCACTGGTGCCAAAGTGTTGAATATACCTACCTACCAAAGAGTACCCTACCTCAAAACTGGGTAATCCAAGCAAAGGATTGTCTCCTATTTAGCATTTCTTTCATCCAATATCCATTTCCCATCGTTCTGCACTAAGAATAAAATTATTTGGACCAAACAGGAAATTGACTTTGAAATGTATATATATATATATATATATATTTTTTTTTTGAAAAATATGCCATTAAAACTCCCAGCTAATCATAGGATAGAGGCAATCTCCTGGAATTTGGATAAGATACACAGACTATTCAATTAGTGAAAAATGGTGTCTGCCTTTCCACTAGCCAACATATTCCTGTAACATTAGAAGCAGGTGGCCTCCCTATTCAAAGTACAAACATGCAAAAGTTGCCTAGTGCATTTGCCCTGCCAAAAAGTATGTATTCTTGCACCTGTGAAAGTACAATCCTATGCTTAACCCTTGCAACTATGGCAGCCCAAGAAAAAATGACCAAGGTACATATCTCATCAGATGGCTGCTAATGAAGAAAAGATGATCAAACTCTATGGACAGGACATGTGCTATTTCAGCCATGATTTTCATAAGGAACTGCTAAAGGTGAGCTTGGGATAACTGACCATTAAAAAAATCAATATAATTATTTAAATGCTTGTTTAGGACTCAGAAAACTCCCCTTTTGACATTTACTTTTAAAAATCTTGGCTTTTGCGAACAAGACAAAACAACCTGGTAGCAGACATCTGCCTCCAGAACAAAACTCTTCCAGTAACATATGTTTCATCAGGACCAAACCCAGCTGAGCTATAACGTGTACAAGACAAAGCTAAAAKTTTGTTATTATTGTAATGATTTATTTGCTGCAGAAAATGAAAAAAAAATAAAAGCAATAGAAAATGAATGATGCAAAACTTACACACTAAGGGAAATATTCTTGTCTTACATCACAGCTAGAAATTGGCCTGGATGAAAACCCTCAAGCTTGTCAAACTTGTCCTGCGAGGAACTTTTTATCTAGATCTGGATCCAATTTTTTGGCTTAAGGCTACTTTCTGATAAAAGTGTGGAAAGTCCTTTGTGGGACCTCACCCAGAGCACAGTGATTTAAAAGCTTTCCAAGTCCACTGGGCTGTCCTTTCTGACTGTACAGACTCCACCTATTCAATTCTAGCAGAGACCAAAAAATAACATTTGAGTTCATGTTCTAAAGTCAAAAATAAGACAACTTTAGGCAAAGCTTGTGCAATAACTGCAATATCAAAAAGTACGAAGTGAGCACATAAGGAGGTTGCTATTCACATAGTGCTCTTGAAAGACTGTGAATAACACCAATATCTCTATAGCTAATGTGAAAAAAAGGTAGCACTATTAATCCCATTTTAACCCTTGCTTAATCTACCAACCTCAAGCAGACCAACCTGAAATTTTACCTAGTCATCAGCAGTCTAATCCCAGTATGCACATTTGCTTCTGGAACATTTGAAGCCACTTGGATAGGACATTTGGATGACATTATTGTCCAAAAATGGGGATGTTCTCACTCTTTGGACTTTTTCCTAACTCTCTTTTTGGTTTTTAAAACACAAAAATGATTTACCCTAGAAATGTCAAACTTGATTCAATGCTTGCTTGGCAAAAAGACATGCCTTTGGAGCCTGTTAGAGGGCTTAGGTGGGTAATTGTAAAGTTATTGTTAGTTTTTTCCACATTCATGGCATACAGCACATGGCCAACTCCTGTTAATAAATACCTGTTGGGTAGATGTGTGGTTTATAAAGGCTTGATCCAAAGCCTGTAGAAGTCAATGAAAAGACTTCCCTGGCTATAAACRGGCTCGGAGTCAGACTGTAAATGTAAATGACAGGATGGAAGAGAATCTGTCATGGGAAAAACAGAGCAGGAGAGTCATGTCTCCTGCAGCAGTTTAAGTCTTCATAGGCAGACGGAGCAGGGAAGAGAATGGGAGGACACTCATTGTCTGTGGAGCTCAAGTATGCCATGGTCCAAAGGGCAGAAAGGAGAAAGGGGATCTTGGGAAAGAGGAAATGCTAGGGTCAGAGTGGAGCTCAAAAAATATAGTTTAACAGTAAAAGTTAATGCTAATTATATCTGCTATGCTTACTGCAGCAATGAAAATAAGTATCGTATCATCCATTTCTGACACTCCATACATGTGCACAAGCAGAAACACATCCACATCCCTTGTACGTAATCTCTATAAAGCCATACCCTTGTATAATTAACCTATAGGTGTTCAATTGCTCTTGAGCAATATGTGTGCGTTTTCCAGGCTGGATCTGTCTCACATGYGTGTGCATGTTGATATGGGGACTCTCTGATAATCACAGTACCCATCCGTGGAAGGAAATGAGCTGCAGCAGCAGGTCACCTGCAAATCCAGCTGCATACCCAGCCCAGCCTCATCCTGCAATAGCATACCCGAACCCCTGGGAGCCCTTGTCATCACCTGCCTGCAAACTATTCCCAGGGCCTCCTTCCTTCAGCTCTCTGAGACGTTCCTATGCATCTCATGGATCYTGGCTGTAAGAAGATTTTGGTAGGCAGCTGAGAGGGTCAGGAAGGCTGAGTACYCACTATTGAAAGCACACATTTGCTCTAGTGTTTGGAGCAAGGCAGAAGTCTGCAAAATTAGGCTATGAGAAATCTCCACTGTAAGACAAAAATCTCTTCAATTTCATCCATCTATCTGCAAAGCAGGAACACTTCTACATGGAGCCTAAGCTTGGAGTCTAGCTCTTTATATATRTATATATCAACAAATATATATCTTTACTCACTGCTTATCAATGTACCAATAGGCAGTAATATCTCCAGCTAAGTTCATTTTTTTTCCCTCTCTCTCTCTGCTTCTGAATGCTTCTTTTAGGGATGAGACAGAGACCTTCCTGGGCAATTTTTGTTTTGCTGTGGGTGTGTGAAGTCCAGCAGTAGCTGGTTGGTAGTTTGCCACTCGGAGTTGAAAGTTCAGCAGCCACCTGTGTCACATCTCTCCCTTTTTTGGATTGAATGGATGTTGTAGGAAAGGTGTGTTTGCTTTTTCTTTTTTKGTAGGACTAAAAATGGAAGGGAGCGTTGTCTGTGAGAAACTTGTTTCCTAGTGTAGTGAAGTAGCCAGATGGCAGCCAGATGGCCTGAAGCCATCAGGAGGTCGAAGGCCATTGGACAACTGTGTGGGATTTGTTTCTCACTCAATGTGTTTGGTTTTAAAATCTTTTATTTCTGGAGTAAGTCATAGATATGGAAAGGGTTTTACCTAGGGGACTGTTGTTTCCCCATCCAGTTGAAACCACAAACAGACAGAAAGTTGGTTGCTGGCCAAAGTGAAAGCCAAAGGCAAATTGTCCCATATTTATCCTTTACTGGGTCAAAACTCAAAAGCTGGACACTGATGGCAGTTCATAAATATTTCACTGCTCCAATCAACACATGAGATAGAAGGACATTGCATGTCAAGAAATTTGTTGACTCTTGCAGAGAAAATAGCCAGCTGGCATGAACACCGTTATTGCCCTGTCTCAGAGCTGAAAGGCTGGAGAGTAATGGTGCCAGATTTGTTCCTGGTTTAGCTAAAACAACACAGGAATCGTGTTTATATTTTGATCCTGCTATGGCGTTGCCTGTGATCCTCCACTGGCCATGTGATCCTGGCCTGTTAGTGAGAGGAGACTGAACTCTCCAGAGAGAAATGCTGCCTGAAGGTTTACAATTCCTATTTCATTCAGGCTTCCCATTCATCTCATATATTTTATCCTCTCTTCTGTTTGCAGGTGCTCTGGGAGTCACCAAGAAAGATTTTTTTCATTGTGTATGGGATCTGATCCCACACTGTCAGTTCTGGAGAACTGTTGGTCAGGCTCTATGTAAATATTGACAAGTAAGATTCTCAAAGATTGGTGAAAACAAGCCCTTGTATATCATGCAGCTGAGGACTACATCCTGATGAGCTAAGTTTCTTTTCTTAGACAGGAGCAGTGGACCAGRCAACATGTTCTGAGATGGTCAATGAATGTCTGTGTTACCTCCTTGTGTACATATGGAAGGGTTAAAACTTCAAATGTCTCCCTCTTGTTTGGGATAGGAGATAAACAGCCAAGAAAGAATCAGCTATATGCTTTCCACAGAACATGCCAGTAGACAACCTTCTGGCTCTTGGTCCTTGGGGTGGCTCACTGCCCAGCATCCTTAGTGATCCAGAAACACAATGTTTTCACAATACCTGAAGCAGTACAGTTAAATTTAGATTCTGATCTACCTGGCAGACTGCCTGTATGAGAGCAAAGGGTTATGAGCATGCCAGCTGGTCTCCTGTGACCAGCTCCTACTTCTGGAAGGCAGATTTGCTTCCAGAAAGCATAGATCCTCTGAGAAGATGAATTGGTAAGGCAGGAGGGGTTTCACTTACACAAGAGAGTATGACAAAAACAGTCTCCCTGCAGATGCTTTACAGCTCTGTTCCAGGGTTACTCAGACACAGGGTGCTTCCAAATGCACTGTGGTGGTCCATTTCAGAATAGCTTAAGAAGTCATCCTCTTCAGCTCTCTATCCCCAGCCCTCTGCTGGAGGTATCCTTCCAAGCAGCAATGGTAGCAACAGAATAGTTGGTGTATTTGGTTCCCCAGCAACTTCCATTGACTGTCTGGTATATCAATTTAAGTCACAGTTGAGTTCAGTTTGTGTTAATGAGTCTGATGATCTGTGAATTCTGGTAGCTGAGGAAGCTGCTCTGCAGTTACTGTTTGGGCGGGAGCAGCCACCGGCAGTTCAGAAAGGCAGACAGGTGGGAGACAGAACATTTCTATTCAGCCCAGCCCATTTGCCACAGTCTAGAAGAGACCAAAGGCTCCTTCAAGCTTCATGAGGTTCTTGCTTGATTTTTTTTTTTTAATGTGAGCAAGTGAGCAGGAAGTAAAAGAAAGGAAGGTGGGTAGGTACGGGTTCCCGTTCTTGCTGGCTAGAGTGGCTCTGTGGAAGTGCAGCTGGAAATAAGTTGCTTTGTTCAAGAGTTTGAAGTAAAGTAGAGCCACTCAGAGAAAGAAGATGTGGAGGAGAACATAGTAATTCCCTTCTGTCATCTCTTGCTCTCAACACAGGGTGTATTATCACCTTGCAGTTTATGTTACCTTATCTATACTGTTGTTGGTCTGAAGTTTTGTTTGTTTGTTTGTTTTTCTAGTATTATCAGGATCTTTGAAATGGACAAAAAGCTATGTCTCCTTTCAGTTCTGACCTGCAAAATCACTATCTGGTCTAGTTTTGTACATGTCCTGAGCTGAAAGTAAAGACGGATCTCCAATTTTTAATACCTTATTGACTTGAAAAATGTGACTTGATTAAACCTCAGAGCCAAGAAATAACATATGTATTGAAGAAGATTGTTAATGAATCTGCTCCACTTGTAATGTCAGATCAATTTTGAACTCAAACTTTCAATCCATACAGAATAAGAGTCCAAGAGTACAATGCATTAATGCAAACTACAGCCCTGAACTTCCTCTCATGGGACAACTGGAGTCGGATTCTTGTCTAAAGTAAGGACAAGAACAGCTACAAAACGTAGTAAAATTGGGACCCCAACCCTTAAGCATCTCAGGTCCTACAGATAAGTAGCAAAGATAAACTGACTGATTAATGCATTGATCTCCTTTCTTCAGAAAAAAAGCCTGTTCTTTTGGAGTTTCTTTGTACGCCACTTTACATTTTGCATCAGATGAAGGTAATAAGATTTTCTGTCTAACAGGTATGTGTTAGACATAACTGTGATGGTAAATCAGTAAATATAAGGACTTCTTGAGAACAGGAAGCAGCAGTACTGGAGGATAAAGTGACTGGTAGAGATTCAGGTGTTACCACAGGATTTATATTTATGAATTGCTACAAATTATTCTGAACAAAAACACTAGACATAGTTCCTTCTCCCTGCTGCCTGAAACTGCATCAGCTCTGGGATTGCACTGAGACATAGACTTGGACCGTAATTCAAGAATAAAAGTTGTGGCTTGGATCTATACTCATACATACCCGGAGAAGGACTGAACCTTGTGTATCCACAAATGAGTGGTGCTTACATTCTACCGGTCAGTGTCTTCCTCATACTCTCTACTATCTCTGTCAGCTCCCTCTGGCTTGAATGCACAGCACACACTCATGTCATTTAAATCAACAAAAAAAATAGTAGATTTATTTTTTTCACTCAAACGTGCACAGATATTGTGAAAACATCCTTTTTATAAACAGGAACATGAATTGCTGTTTTACAGACTAGAAACCACAGTTGCAGGCAAGACACTATATGCTACCTGAACTKTGGTTACTAATCAGTTAAAAATAGATATTCATTCCTTCTGTGTTTACTTAAGTTTTCTCTCTATTAGCTAATGTGTATTGATGGAATCTCATCAGGATTTTCATGACCATTTTGAGATGTGTGCTTGCCAAAAGTGTTAAACTACATTCTTGCTCTCAGAACTGATGTACAGCTGAGCTAAAAATGTCATGTGCTGGCTTTAAAACAAAGCAAAAACGAAAATTGAGTTTTGCTGCTGCATTCATTTCAGATCTCAGGATAACTTCCATAAAGAGTATTGGCCAGTTTCTCAGCACATTGAAAACTACATAGATCCACTGATTCCCATGAAGCTACATTGATTTACAGCAGCTGAGAATCTGGCCCCAAAGCTTGGGGCTATATATCTATTCTCTGTTATGTTAAAGTCCCTTGACCTCTTACTTGATTGCCTTGTTCCAGTGTGTGATGCTAAGGTAGGTAAATTACACCTCTGCTGGTCGCTAAGCTTGCTGTTCTAGCAACATTAATAACCTCAAGGCTTCTAATATTCTTACCAATGCTTACTAGACCCCCTATGCAAGTCTCTGGGGCTGCTCTGACAATAATCCCAATATATTTTGTTTTCAATGAAAATAAACTTTATTGCAACTTGTGCTGGAGGCAGACCCATGAGCCTACGCTCTAGAATGCCTAGTAGGCAGCTGTGTAATCATTAGCAATACTATAGGGAAMAGCACTAGGATCAGTTCAGAAGGGCTCTTCATCCAGCTGGGACTATAACTTACAATGCCACCATCACTACGATAACAAGGTAGCAGAGGGAAAGCATGCTGGAAGGGGTGGCAGTGAAATTCAGTCATCGCAAGGTGTGGTCTTTGGGGAAAACCTTTAATAGGCAGAACATTAACTAACTATTCTGGTAACCTTTCTTTAAACTTAAATCCATAACCAAAATCAGCTTGCAAAGACATCTATATAGAAAGACCCAGCAAGCAACATCTTATCTTTCCACACAGAATCAGAGAGACTCTGATGTCCTGGACCCTTTTCTCATCAGGTCCTCCTTGCCATTCCTGTCCTATCATCCTGCTCACTCCGCCACACTGGACCAGTTTTGTTATAATCATTAGAGTCTGGCCACACTGGTCRCCACTGGTCATTTCTGTCAAAAAGACTAAATATAGAGTAACCTGAAGTTACAGCTAAAAATAGATATTCATTCCTTCTGTGTTTGCTTAAGTAAGTCTGTGAGTTTGTTTAGTTCTTCTAGTGACCTGAAGCTTTGCTTTGGCTTTGGCAAAGGCACTTGACCGCTCTATATCAGAAGTATCAGGGACACAAGGGAGACAGTCTGAATTTCTTCAAGCAGATGAAACCCAAAGTTTTCATGTCAATTACCAGGTCTTAAACAAACTCTTCAGTAACAGGAAAACATTTGCCATATAGATCTTCTTATTATGCTTTTTGGAAATGCACATACTCATAGAAAAGGTATTCAGACTTACAAATAGTATTCATGACTAAGTCATTCTCACCAGCCTTGAGGGAATCTATGGAGAAATGTGGTGTCCTAACTTTTTAGAGGTTTCCAGGCAATGTCATAATATAAATGGTGTATACACTAGATATAGCCAACACTATGTTGATTGTAACTAACTAATCAGAGTAAATACAAGYAAATCTTGGTTATACTGTTCTGATGACTTCTGCTTCAATTCTATTTGGATCAATTATTTAAAAACAGATGCTAAGTTTATTATCATGCTAAAAATAGCACTTTCTAGTCAAGKCAAAACTTAGAGGAATGCTTTGCCAACTAATAGAAAAGCAGCTTACAGGGTTTGGATTATGAAATCAATGTGTACTTGGCCCTACAGAGTTTATTCATTTCTAGCATAAGTTTTTCATTAGCCCAGATTTTTTCCTAGTTGAGTCTTATTTGATTTTTATGGCCTGGGGTCTACTCACATGTAAAATGGGGAAGTGATATAGTCTTGCTTTTGTCTACTGAAATCTGRGATAAGGTACTGTATAGTCAGTGTGCCTTTAGCGCGCCTTGGATTTTGAAGTTAGATTGCTACAGTTTATGCCTTGTCATACATTTAACAAATGTCACAAACAAGATGGCTAGATCCAAGATCCAATGAACAGATATCTGAAAGGGATTGGTAATAATCTCTATTGCATCCATGTATGCAACAAAATTATAAATAAAGTAATATAGACTAATAACTATGCAATTGCCTGAACTACAGCAAGAAGAAGCCTGAAAGAGAACTTTKCAATCCTCTCTGTTACCTATGAACAGACCTGCCATCTGTCCCAAAGGATTGGTGTTCAGCTCAAAACTCATGCTTAGCTATGTCAATCACTAGTTCCTACATATATTCTGTTAAGAAAACCTGTCTTGACTGATGTCCATATGTTGTTCTTTCTTGAAAAGGAAGGGATACAGTGAGGAACTTGTTGACTGATTGACTGATTCCAGGGCTAATCAAATGTTTTGACTACGTGAGATAAACTCTTCAGGGCAGATCTGAATTGCATTGTTGAGGGCTGAACAAACACAATGCAAAATCACCTTAGAAATATTAACCCCACATTAGCCACATCTACATAAACATGTCATTAGGGCCCAGTCATTACATGTGTCATTATTGCATATGGCTTTTCTCTGTCTCTCATCTTCATCTCATCAATCATATTAATCCTTAAGCTTGACTATGTCTTTAACTTTCAAAATGTTCAGGTCTTATCATTTTCTACAACCTCTCTAGTGAGAAAGTAATCCCGTCTTGAGGCTCTTGAGTTCTCTTGTGTGTGTGATGTGGCTGGTGGGAGCCTCAGAAACTCCTGCATTCAACAAGGTCTTTCATTAATTTTTAGCTAAGATCAAGGTCCRTTGCTTCTTGGCTCAAATTGATCCCTGCTTGTACAAGTACTTCCCTTGTTTCTCAATCCTGTATGAATTCAGGCAGCTCAGTCTAAACAGCAGGAAGGATAGAGCCATGAAGGTCTGCTTGCACCAGACTCAGCTGCTTCTGGAGCTTGCCTGTACAAGTGCTCTTCTTTTACTCCAGTGTTACTGATCTAACCTTACCTGCTTGATGGTAAAAATTAATTTTAGGACACCTATAACCTTTCAGCTGAGACAAATGCTCATTAACAAACAGACCCTTGTAAACCACACACAGAAAAGAAAAAGGAAGGGGGACCCATGCCAGCAGTGACCTGAGGAAGTCAGGTAACTTGGGTCTGATGCTTTAAGTGCTTGTGCTCCMGTCTGCTTTGCATCTCTTCTGACCTCAGTTGATCTGTTTGATTTAACACTGCAGTGAAACACTTACCCTGACAGGTGTTAATCTGAGCTCAGAGGCATTAAAAAAAATGTGATTGCCATCTCTCAGTTAAATTTAGTCATTTGGAATAAGATCCATCTTAAAAAATGTAAACGTCTACATCTGAGCTAGCCACTCTATAGGCAATGAAGAGAAACAGGTGTTTTTAAGGTGCTTTTCATCTCCATGTCATGCGGACACCTAAAATAGATCAGATGGATCACATCGTTCATCAAAAATATCTGAACTGAGGGGAGATGAATCTCTCCTTGCTCATGTAAACTCTTTCCCTGTTTTGTTGTGTCAGTAATTTAAGCTATCTGATTGTGTATTACCTAGCACAGAACAGCAATAGCCAGGTCTGAGTCAAAGGTGCAAAGCAGGACTTCCATGGAAACATCTCGTTGTTTTTTTTTCACTTTTTATTATCATCTGTCTTGAATCAGTTCCTTGTGGGGAACTTCAGCTACCAGCGCTAATTGTATTACTCATAAGAATTGCCATTGATGCCAACACAACATGGATCAACATTTTTTTTGTTGTTGTTAAAATATAAAAGTTCCAAGATGTGTGTGAGCAAGACTGCATTTAAACTTTACCTTACTGTTTTAATAACAAGAGTGACCTGGTGGACCTTTAAAGAAAAGCTAAAATTAATACATTTGGAAACCCAAGCAATAGTTTCAATAAGGAGAAAATGGAGAAAAGCAGGTGAAAGTTAACTCCAGTACCAGCCCAAATAGTAAAACACAATAGTCCAGTTCTATTTACTTGTTTCAACATCTGGAAAGGTTTGGCAGATTCCAAAAAAAAAAAAAAAAAGTATTTAATATTCGATTTCCACTCTGCCTCATTTGCACTTCTATATTTAGAAGTTTACATAGTTCCTTACTGGCTCAATTATATTTCTAAAAAGCTTTCTTTTCTGAGATGGTGTGGAGGCTGTGTCTATAAAGATATTCAGAAGACATTCTGCATCTTATTTCTCTTGCTGTCCTTCATCCCAAGGCAAAAGACAATGAGTTAATCTGGCATCACAGATAATTTCTCTGTAGCTTACCCCTTGCCAAAGAAACCTTTCATTAACATAAGACAAATCTAAAGAAGGAAACAAAAGTGTCCTAGCAGCAGTGAGATAMATTCCTCACTGCAAAATTGGAAACAAAATGAAATATGAAAACAGAAATTTAAACTATATCTGACTAAAATTCCCTTTTAGCTGTTCCAGTATGTTGGCTACAGTGAGTGCAAAGATCTGGCAATATAACCTCTCTCCCTTTCTCTTCTTCCCTCATTTCCCCTTCTTTCTTCAAAGCTTGGCCTCACCTTAGAAAGCTTGCTGAGCAAACAGTTAATCTTTCCTTGTAGTTCAAGACACATTCTGCTCCTTCTCTCTCCCTTTGTTTTATTCTTAACTTGGTGCAAACTGGCATTCAAAATTCAAGGACATTAAATTGGTCCTTCCCCTCCCATTGGGAGTTTTTTGAAGAATGTCTATCTGTTTTGGTCTTTACACACTACCTCCCTTCTGAGTTTACAGAGTCTCTTTCGGTGGCAACATTTGGGGATTGTCCTGACATTTTATAAGTCATCTATTGAACTGGAATTATCCAATGTACCTTTTTGACTTACGGTGAGCTCTTCACAAACCACAATATGAATAATAGAAATGATGGTTTCCATCACAAAAGCACTTTATATCCCTTCTCTTCTTCATGCCTCTGAGTAAACTTTCTGGCCAAGTAACACCCTGTCAGACATGAAGAATGGAATGAGATGAAGGAAAGAAGAAAAAAGAAAGAAGAAGGAGGTGGTGCATTTTTTTTTCTGATTTTCTCCCCACCAGCTGAAAGTTATTTTTCACACCATTGTCTCATTAGTTTAAAACAGTTAATATTACTGGGAAGCTGACCATATGAATTTTCTCTTTTGCCATAGTGGATGTTTTTATGTGAATAACTATTCACTCACCTAAATGAGTCAGACTGAAATTCTTCRTAGTATCATAGCTTCATAGAGCTCTTCCTGCCACAGGTCAGAGCTGTGTTTCCTTGAGGTGCAAATGCTTTCCCTTTTATGTCAATACAGAAGCAATAATGTACATAACGGTGAGAGAATGCAGCACAGGCCTTCTCATTTATTTTCTCTCCTGCTACCATTTTAGTGCATGAACCTTTAGAAGGCTCTTGATCTTATTCCTCAACTCAGCCAGAGTGTCATTTACATCAATATAGCTAGTGTTTTGAGACTGCTTATAATCTGTTTCTTCATGATACCTGTAGTGTTGCCATGTTTAAGCTTCTGAAATGCTTTGAGATTCTGAAGACAAGAATTAAATTAAATTAAATTAAATTAATTAAACCATTCCTTAAATTTTGCATACGAATGATGCACATCAGAAAACTCAGTTAATTCCTGTGAAACTACAACTAACTATTAACATTTTTTTGAATTATTTCTTCTCACTAGTGCTCTTCAATTCCTTTAGAAATCTGGCAGCTCTAGAAGAAATCTCCTGAAGATTTCCTCTGCCAGACTGCACATCACTTATTCACCCTACATTTTTTATCTGAGGCATAAAATTATTACTATTCTGATCCTGAAATCTATAAAAACACCTGGAGCTGTTGAACTGTATTTAAAGAAAAGGACAATCAGAAACAAACATAAAGTCAAATGACATGCTGGTTTATGACATACTGGATGAGGCTTGGAATAAAGTAGGACATTCATCATTTGACCAGCAAGCTTTTCTCTTTTTTTTTGTAATGGACCTCTGAGAACAAGAATAAAGTGCTAGAGGCTGCTCAAAGATATAAAGAAAATAAGTTGGTCAGTTTAGTTTAGGTTATATTGCATAATGGATCATCAGAACCGTTATCTTTAGTGACAGTTCAACGCACCATTACGGGCAATTACAGCCAAAATGACAAAAGGGATGATCCATTGGCATAAATGGAAATACACTCATAAACTGCAACTGATTGAAATTAGACATAAAATCTACGTATCCATGTAAATTCTTTTATCCTTATAATTCAATTTCCCTTGAGCAGGAAATTATTCTCTCTTTTAATCTCTTTACCTCTACTTGTACACTTTTTTATGCCTGTGATACTGTAAAACTAAAAACTTCATTCCAAATGTCATACCTCTCTAGCATGATGTAAGCTTACTGGAAAGATCGGAAAGCTAATATTAATACATAGCTTCACTTAGTCTGGTGCAGAACTTTCCAGACTGGTACAGGTGCTGCAGATAAAGTGATACTCAAGAACAGTAGCTGCCAGCTGTGTCTAGGTGGAGGTATTTAGTAGAGTTGCAGGCAGACCCTTCAGCTAAATACTTGAGTTCAGAAACATCTTGGCTCCCCAGTCTCTGTCAGAACCCAGCTATTTTCAAGACTTGTATTCCTGGCTGAGGGTGTGGGAACAGGATCAAGAGGCAGAAAGCCTCTTGGAAGTAAAAGCTAGCTGTGGTGAAGCATGCCCAAGATTAGGAGATGGATTTGAGCGAGTGCCGTTAGTGGTACAYGGCAAGAAGATGAGGACATTGGTGTAGGGATGTAGTTGGGTTCTCAGCAAGCAAAAGCTCTGCCTTTTTATCTCAGAATAGGGAATAGATAATTGAGAGAAAAATATAGAAATGTGTCTTCTGGTGCCCATGAAGTCTGGAGCTGCAAATTATTGCTCTCTTTTGGGGTGCTTCTGGTCACTGAGGCTGGTGGTCCTGGAACATGTATTTATCTCATTTAATTTTAACATCTATGTGTCACAATTATATGAAACACCATTGTTTATTTTTATGAAAGGCTGGGTCACTATTTTCTTCAGATTCTTTCTGAGTGGGTTCACATCTATAGGCTTTGCTATGGATTTCAGATCCAAATAAACTCAAAAACTCAAAATGAAACACAGTCAGAACTGCCAAGGTTTATCTAGTTCCTCATCAAAATCATGTGAGAATGCAAAGTATAAATCAGCCAAAGTTAACTTGAAACTAGGCTTAAAGTTCACTTCAGAAAACCTAATGCGTTACATTACACATGCAATCATGTGAGTTTTGCACAATTTGGAGTAATGTAGAATATGTTCCTTGTGGTCCCATAAACCTCATTTTAGCACTTCCTTCATCATTTTATCTGACATTCAGTCTCATTTATCCTGTCTAGACCAAACCCAAACTTCCACTGAACTTGGTGATAATTTGATTAAATTCTAAGTATCAGCTTCAGAGTTGGATACGCTGGGCCAACTAGGCAGAATAAAATCTACTTGCTTGATCTCAAATCCCTCTCCACAAGTGCTCCATCTCTCTTAGGCTGGAAAAGCAAATGAATCAACATCATCAACAACAACAACAAAAATTATATATTCTTTTYTTAATCTTTCTTCCTCATACCCACCATCCCTGTAGTTATTGTATCTTAAAAGAGAATCTTAAAAGAGAAGTATCYAGAGAACATGTTTAATTATGTTACATGTATAAGACACTTTTGCTGTTCAATATATCAAATAGTCATTGCTCTGTCACATGCATAATTTAATTGTTGAGTATGCAGAAACATATGTTCTGATAAACATACAGTAAACTGATGGACACTCCAAAACAGTGTGAAATGAGAAGGAAGCGCCACTTGATAAGCTCCTCACCTATGCTCTTTCTTGAACCAACAGTGAGAAGTAAATAGGCTTTTCCAGCACGCAACTCATTTCATCCTAAAAATACATGTCTGAAACATGGGCAATCTCTTGTCCTGTGTCTCTGTGTGCGTCTCTCTCTTCACTGACTTCAGAGGGAGTCAGAACGATTGGCTTACACCAAACAGCTCCTCAGGGATGAGTAATGTTACAGAGATATGTCTGGTCAAAATATACCCCTCATGGTTCTCCCTATCAGCAGAACATATATTTGCACCTAAACCTGCATTTTAACCAGCTCTAGACCTCCCAGAAGAATTCTGGGTAAAAGTCTATTTTAAGTYTTCTATTTCAATGTCTTTCCCTTTTATATGTTTTCTGAAATCCACAGTGGAATAGAATAACAGAGGGAGAATACTTACAGTTTTGTTTAAGCTAGCATTTGAGGGTGAAATAGTTATTTTTCTCTACTGTTGTGTGTAAATTTTCTGTAATAAGAAGTAGCTCACATGTAGAAACACTGGAGTTACTGRGAACATTTAATATGATGACTGATTATTTAAAATATGCTGTGAAACACTTTGGATTTAGAAATACTTATGCCCTGAAGACTATCTTGAAGAATGGCTGCATTCCACAGCTAGAACAGGGTTTGGAAACCTTAGCTCACTCCAGTCTACTCACAATGATGATAAATTGCATGAATTGTACAGTGTGTGAGCAGTTTTTATGCAGGTGTTTTTGTTTGGATTTTTACTCCAAAAAGAAACTCTTGCTTTTTTCCCACTAAGAACATTACAGTTCATTCCTTCGCTATTACAGCTCCCAAAGTACAAGCAGTAACTACATCAGTTTTGCAAGAGGAATGGAAATCCTAGAGATTTTTTTGATCTATTCTGTTCCTAAGTATCCTGTTATGGAATGAAATGAAGAAAACTCCAGAACTACTTTGGCCCCAATGGTCACCATGTTAACTCAGCTGTCTGTGTGCTACCCTTTGTCTCTTCCACTGAGTAAGAGGAATGAAGCAAAACTGTGTCAGTGTGTGCTCTTGATAGGTCAGATTGTAGCTTCCAAGATCTTCCATTTACTGGGAGCTGAACCAACAAGCAACAATCAATTTCTTGTTCATGCCTCTTTTGGTGAAAACTGATTTCAAGATTACAAGACTTATTAGTAAAGTCAAAGTCTTCTGTGATAGAGTTCTCGATGGGAGCAGCTTTAGGAAGCACTGAGGTAGATGAATGACCATGTGTTCCTCTCCCTCTTTTTCCTCCTTCCTAGAACACTTCCTTTGTTCACACAGAAGTAATGATAGAGAAGAGCAAGGCAGGATCATCCATACCAGCCCATCAACCCTGGCCATCATCATAAAGCCAGTTTTGGCCACTATTTGCTCATCTGTTTAAACATAGTTCTTCCTACTCAAATATGTTCAGACAGGGAAGAGAGTTAAGTGAGGGTCTCCAACATCAGAGATGAGGCTCTTATCACCTATTGAAGAGATAAAAGTGAATTTTATCTTCTATCTTTTAGAAAACTAATTAGTAATAAACATTTAATTGAACAATTCATTTGAAATGAATTGTTTATTATTGTTACTATTAATTGTCATGAGTCTGGTTATGAGGATTTCTCAACAGTAGGGAGGTGGGTACAACAGTACCCAGAGTGATAGGGCTTAGCTCAGAGCCACTGTTCCCACCCTCCATCTCCTCAACATTTCTTCTTGACTAAAGCGGGTAGAATTCTGCTTGGTATTCCGGCTTTTGAAATTCCCCTATCCCTGTACACAACAAGGTGAAGCACATGCAACAAACTTGAGGTTGTGAATTCCAGTCATCTGCCCAGCACTTGGAAATTTCCAAAGCTGCAAGACAGTGTATTATGGAGTCCAACATTTTCCTATCTTTTCCCTTTTTGTAAAGCAAAAAAAGCTCTCTACAAATTAGGCTTGTTTTGCCTTCTGCACATCTGATATGAAAAAAACACATGAATCGCCACAAAACTGTTCACTAAAATAAAATTCTGAAGACTTTAACTCAAAAAAAAAAAAAGAGAGAGAGAGAGAGGATGCTTCATTTATTTTAAGCAGTTCCTAAATTCATTTCTGCATAGCACTTCTCTTGTGATACTAGCAATTTTCACAGAAATATACCTGTAGTAATGCTGATCCATGTACTATGATCAAACTGATCTATTACTGCAACATGTTTAAGAAAATGTTATTCCCCTAATAGCTGTCGCTAAGAAGATCTCCATAGACTACTTGTAGAATAAGGTACTGCTCAGCATCAGTAAGATTATCACAGCCTGGCCCTTTATGAACCCATGTAACAACAATAAAAAAAGTATTTTGAGTGAACAGGCTCTAATTCTGTCATGAGACTCTGCTTGCCATGATCAAGAAACCATCCTGACTGTCCCTCTTGTAATTTGTAAATGAACCAGAATTAACCTATTTGGAAGTACAACCCTGTAATTCAAAAATGTCTGCTATTTATTCTTTTAGAGTACTTTGTGACCTAGGTTATGGTGGGACATAACATATTTGCTGTTTAAATCACAGTCCATACAGAACGCTACTGAAGAATGGAAGCCAAACTCAGCTCAACTGACTCTGAAATAAGATTAAGCCTGCAATAGGCTTTTTTAGGAAGATCACTTTAGATGCTAAACAGAAGTACAGTGTCTCTGCGAAGCTGACCTAATAAATGTGTATAAAGTGGTTCTAATTATTTGAAGATTGCTGGGTTTCTCTTTAGGTCACTTAAACATGCTTTAGCTAGATAAAAAAAAACATTTAATAAACTTCAGAAATGATATCAGGAAAAAAAAACCACATCAACTAACTACTTCCAAAACTCCTTTAAAAATTAACAGACAACATAAAATGAAATATTGTGCATCATACTGGGATATTTATTTGTTTTTTTTTAGCTTGATTGTTTAGTGAAAAAAGCTCATAGATGATGTGATTACACCAAAGGAATAGCAGCCAAACTCCTGGCATCAAAGCACTAAAATTACTCATCTCACTTTGTTCAAGGTCAGCATCATTCCCAAGGCAAATTTCATAAAAAGGGTATACCACTGGAAAACAGAGGAATGAGAATAGGATCACTAGTGACTTGGAGTCTGGCATTCAAATTCTGGGAAATTCTTTTTAAAAAGTGACAAAACTCGATGCTAAGCGAGGCTTTTCTGAGCTTTAAAGGGAATCTGTGTTATGGACATGTTATACCAGTGAGCAAAACAGAGTTTTTTTATATGTCACCATTTTTTTTCAATGCAGAAATTGCAAGTGGACCTTGATCTTTATTTATTTTAAAATTCAACATTTTTGCTACTCACAATGAGGAAGTGATTTGTTTGGGTTTTACATCATCTAGTTTTAACATGTACCTTGGTTAMTTGTAGCTTTGGTGGACAATAAAGTCAAAGTGACTAGAAGTTAGGGCTTTTAACATGGCTGGACATGGCTATAAGACCGTAACGTTAATCTGAACTGCAAATGAAAACAAAACATGAGAAAGGTCTTGTAGACGCAGAACCTCTGGCTTTCTCCCACCCCAGGCACAAGCAGTCAGAACCCAGACGCTGAACAGCTTGGATGTTGTGTACTTTGTACAAGGTATCTCAGATATACCCRCTTTAGCCCAGAGTTTCACAGAGTGTTTTTCCTCAGGCCTTCCTTGTGGAGAGCAACCTCTTAAAGAATCCCATGGGCACCTCAAAGTGTCTGCAATCCCTGGGTGCAGCTAAAACCGTCTATTACCCTAATAAAATCTCCACGTGCTGCATCTACTATGGAAAGAACAATAGCAAACCCAGAGCCTCCCCCACCATTACAGTTCAGTATCGTAAGCTGCACACAGCCCCAGGAAGAAGTGAAGGATGTGTGCTGATGGCACACATTCCTCCGTCCCCGAGAGTCCTGTCAAAGGTTTAGCAAATGATGCACTAACTCTGATGAAGGTGAGCTTATGCCTGGTGGTTCTCCCTACTCTTTTGGACAAAAACTATTTCAAAGAAACACTCTCAAAAAAAGATATTGAACAAAAAYACTCTCAAAAAGATTAACAAAAAAAGGAAACAGAACCCCTGTCAGCATCCCTCACAGTAAATATTATTTAAAGAATATTAATTAATTAATTTAAAGAATAAAATGCACTCAGGGTCTAGGCTCCTGTTACAATTAAAGGAGTCTTGAGAGCCATTTGGCTGAACAGATGCTTGTGTTCAACTTGGATGGCACCGCAACAGGCATGTACTGCCTTTCGAAACAGCGGAGGGTATCTGAGATATCTGCATCAATCTGGCAGAGATGACACAAGATCTGTAGGATACTTGTGCCTTTCTGGACCAGTATGTGGAGGCCAAGTCTGAGGATARTTAAATTGGCACCTATCTTTAATGTAACTGAATGGAGCCAGAGTTCCCATGGACTATGGTGAGAGCTCAGGTGCAGACAGCTAAAATTTTCATCAGTCTAGAGCTGAATCCTGCCCCAGGAGAGTCTATAATGGTTGTATTTGTACCTGAACTAGTTATCTAGGCATCTTTTGTTTTGAATAACAAGGATCAAACTCAAAGTAGGTGCCTAAAGCTGATCAAATGAATCATAGCTCAGAGGTGTCTGTTTTTCTCCACTGAGTGTGAAGTGATGCTTGGTTGAGTATATGTTTACATTGCAAATATTTAACTTTAGGTGAATGTGAATCCCGTGTCTGGGGACCTTATTCACTTGGTGTCCTGATGCAGACATGGATCTTTAGCTTGCCTGTACCTTTACTGGTTAGGGGCAGGGAGACCTGAGGTGCTAAGCCAGTGCTTAGCAGCAGCAGATGCCTAGATTTTCCATCAAGAATATGCTGAGCCCAGAGGCAGGCAAACCTGCCTCCTGGTTTAAGGAATAATTTCACTTAATCTGATGCAAGAGTAAAGGAAAGCTGAGTCAATGAAACTTTTGTGATGTAGCAGTAAGCTATGTATGTACCGTCTTAAACTAGGGTGGATAGTAATCAGCTATCCTGTAAAAATTGCTATCCTTCATGAAAATTGAGTACAAATACTTAATAAATGGCCCTTTTGTGTAGTCCTAGGTATTAATATCTGAAATTAAAATCGCATATGGTTTCACATCTGAAATTTGCCTGTAAAATATACTACCTCTGGCCTCTGATGTTGCACTTGTAGTCCAGGCTGGGAAATGATGCAAAAAGAAGAAAACTTCTGGAAGGATTCATTAACAGCTAAACAAACAGCAAGCCGCATATGAGTACTAGTGTATTTTATTGCAAATGACAATGAATATTGTATGTATATTAGGGCTTCAGAATAAGGTAGCAAAAGTCAGCTTTTTCTGTCAGGGCCTGGGAGTTTCTAGCAGACGCTTTACCAGGAAGCTCTCTGAAATTCTTCATTCAGTCTTCAGCATCCCAGGACACCAGCTTCTCTGGCTCTGCCATTGCACTGAGTTAATGAGGTGACTCTAAAAAGGAGCATTTCTGAGCTGTGTCACTGAGCTGAAAACAAAATTGCTTCTTTGTGGTCTTAGGACAATGACTAGATGAGATTTTCAGAGAACATACAAAAAGCCCTCAGAAGCTGGCCTGAACACTGACTAAGAAAAGTGTTGTGAATAATACACACTCCAACAGAGGCACTTGATGTCTCTTGAGATCACAGAATCACAGAATGGTTGAGGTTGGAAGGGATCTCTGGAGATCRTCTAGTCCAGTTCACCTGCTCAAGTAGGCTCACCTAGGGCACAGGGTCATGTCCAGACAAGTTTTGATTATCTCTAGAGAAGGAGACTCGACAACCTACCCTGTTCCAGTGCCAGATTACTGTATTAGATTAGTTTACCATATCTACTTAATCTTTTGGTATCCAAATATTACTTTATTCCACATGACTATTAATACCAGTGTATATGTAAAGCAGGCAGAAGGAGCAGCTGAGGCACTTTAGACTCCTGAGAAGTCCAAGAAATTCATATATGACAGGATGCGGGAGATACACCCTTCTGCAACAGCAGCTGGAGGCCAGGCAGGCCACTGGGGCACATGTAACTTCAAAAACCTTTGTTTAGGTATCTGACTTGTTCTCTTAGGTACCATGATCTAATGTATTATCTATATAATTTTAGTTGATCAAATTATATCTGTGTTTGAATCATGACTCTTACAGTGAATGTGATGATAAAACATCAAAACAGTTTTCTCCTTTCAAAAAAAAAAAAAAAAAAAAAAAAATCCAATCCACCCCCCAAAAAAGAAGCTTATAACTTTATGGAATGAGTCTTTGCAAGTCTTTACATTGCAAGGCCCAGTAAAGATAGCAGAGATTTTACCAGCATGTGAACAGAAAAGATCGTAAAAATAATTCTGACATAGCTCATAAAACAAAACATTGGAATTATTTTGCCTAAGAAAAAGGAACAGTCAGAAAACAAGATGATTATTATAGTAGCAGGAAATACGTACTATAGTATCACCTGTACAGTCATGTAGATTGCTTCATTCTAATAGCATATTACATTGATTTGTTCTCCTAGACTAGCAGTTACCTAAAATTATATAGTCTCATATCTCCCTTTTCAACTAAGAAAACAAGTTGTGTGTTTTTTCTGTCTGGCCATTAGTATATCTAACAATGTAAATATTTTTTCCTGACTGTCATTATTGAAAAATTATTAGAGGAATAATCTGTTGATTGTTTCTGAGACACCCACAAACTTCCTTAGAAACAGTAAAAAATGTAAAAAGCTTGCTACAATCAAATGGATGCCACTTAGATAATAGATGAGCATTTACTGCAAATAATATTAACATTCTAACTAGATAGCAATGCTAACTCTTCCTTCCAAAACATAATTCAAAATAAGAATGTTTTTTTTTTCTGTCTGGCAACCTACATAATTCTTATGCTGTGTAATACAAAAAATTACCCTGGGCATGATTTGACTTTGGCATAATTTGATCTCAAAGACTGATTACCTGTGCACCCTGAAGCTAAAATAAAATGTTTTCCAGTTATTAAAAATCACTCTGCTTACTAGGTAAAGGCTGCCCATTTGCAGTTTTTATTCCTGGAAGGATGGTAATCATTACAATGATGGAAAAAATACTCAGTGACTGAATACTGCTTATATTTCTCACACAACAAGCTATGAGCTTTATGTGATGCAATTTAAAATGATCTGATTTTTCATATGCTGATGTTTATTACCTCATTCATCAGTTCACTGAAGGTTAAGTTATATCAAAGAATTAATGACAGATTCTCTGGTCATAAACATAACTCTTATCTGAGAACACATCATGGCAAACTAGAAGAAATGGGAAAGGATTTCATTTAGTAATATACAATATTTCTCAAATATCTGACTTTAGACTTTGATTTCATCAAACAAAATTACGTTAACCCAATTCAACCACCTTTTCTTCATTCTTCAGGAAATTGTAAGTATTATTGAAAAGCTGGAATTTGATGAAAGGGGGAATATGAGAAAGTATAGTTATCTTTGCAAGAAAATTTTCATGTACTACAGATGGTTCTTTGGTACATAGAACCATTTATTTCAGCTAAAACTTGGTTAAAATTAATGTATGCAATATAATCACATTCATAATTTGAAATTAATAAAGATCTGCTAAATCAAATCTACTGTGCAGGAGACCTGCATGGGTGAGCAAGGAGCTCTTGGCCAAATTCAGACAGAAGAAGAAAGTATGTGGAAGAGGGGACAGGCTACTTGGGAGACTTATAGGAATGCAGTCAGAGTATGTAGAGATGCGGTGAGGAAGGCTAAAGCTCGGTTGGAAGTGAGTCTTGCAAGGAATGCTAAGGACAACAGGAAGGGCTTCTTCAAATACATCAGCAGCAAGAGGAGGACTAGGGAAAATGTGGGCCCGCTCCWGAATGGGGCWGGGGCCCTGGTGACAAGGGATACAGAGAAGGCAGAATTACTGAATGCCGCCTWTGCTTCAGTCTTCACTGMTAAGGGCAGCCCCCAGGAATCCTGCAGACTGGACGTGAGGGAGAAAGTCTGGAGAAGGGAAGACTTTCCTTTGGTTGAGGAGGATAGGATTAGAGACCTTCTGGGCAGGCTAGACATCCACAAATSCATGGGCCCGAATGGGATGCACCCATGGGTACAGAGGGAGCTGACAGATGTTGTTGCCAAGCCGCTCTCCATCATCTTGGAAAGGTCCTGGAGAACTGGAGAGGTGCCTGAGGACTAGAAGAAAGCCAATGTCACTCCAGTCTTCAAAAGGGGCAAGAAGGAGGACCCAGAAAACTACAGGCCAGTCAGCCTCACCTCCATCCCTGGAAAGGGGATGGAACAACTCATTCTGGATGTCATCTCCAGGCATATGGAGGAGAAGAAGGTGATCAGGAGTAGCCAGCATGGATTCACCAAGGAGAAATCCTGCTTAACCAACCTGATAGCCTTCTATGGTGGAATGACTGGCTGGGTAGATGAGGGGAGAGCAGTGGACATTGTGTACCTTGACTTCAGCAAGGCTTTTGACACTGTCTCCCCTGACATYCTCCTAKRRAAGCTCAGGAAGTGTGTGTTAGACGAGTGGACAGTGAGGTGGATTGAGAACTGGCTGAAAGGCAGAGCTCAGAGGGTCGTCATCAGTGGCACAGAGTCCAGTTGGAGGCCTGTGGCTAGTGGTGTCCCCCAAGGGCTCAGGACTGGGTCACATCCTGTTCAACTTCTTCATCAATGACCTGGATGAAGGGACAGAGTGCCTCCTCAGCAAGTTTGCTGATGATACCAAGCTGGGAGGAGTGGCTGATCCACCTGAGGGCTGTGCTGCCATTCAGAGAGACCTGGACAGGCTGGAGAGCTGGGTAGAGAGGAACCTCCTGAAGTTCAACAAGGGCAAGTGCAGAGTCCTGCACCCAGGGAGAAATAACCCTGGGCACCAGTATGAGCTGTGGTCTGACCTGATGGAGAGCAGCTCTGCAGAGAAGGACCTGGGAGTGCTGGTGGATGACAAGTTGACCATGAGCCAGCAATGTGCCCTTGTGGCCAGGAAGGCCAATGGTCTCCTGGGGTGCATTAGGAAGAGTGTTGCCAGTGGGTCGAGGGAGGCGATCCTRCCCCTCTCCTCAGCCCTGGGGAGGCCTCATCTCGAGGCCTGTATCCAGTTCTGGGCTCCCCAGCACAAGAGAGACACGGAGCTACCAGAGAGAGTCCAGTGCAGGGCTACGAAGATGATCAGAGGGCTGCAGCACCTGCCCTATGAGGAACGGCTGCGAGAGCTGGGCCTCTTCAGCCTGGGGAAGAGCAGACTGAGGGGKGATCTGATCAATGTGTACAAGTACCTGAAGGGAGGGTGTCAAGGGGACAGGGACAAACTCTTTTCAGTTGCCCCGTGTGACAGGACAAGAGGCAATGGGCAGAAGTTGAAGCACAGGAAGTTCTGTCTGAACGTGCGGGGGAATTTCTTCCSTGTGAGAGTGACGGAGCACTGGCACAGGTTGCCCAGAGAGGTTGTGGAGTCTTCTTCTCYGGAGATCTTCAAGGCCCGCCTGGATGTAACCCTATCTACCATGCTCTAGGTGACCCTGCTTGAGCAGGGAGGTTGGACTAGATGATCTCCAGAGGTCCCTTCCAACCTTACWGATTCTGTGATTCTATGATTCTTCCATGGACAGACTATTGAAGTAAACTCTCCACTGGGGGTCCCGTAGCAAATATGCCACTAAGAACTTGGCCACTGTATCTCTGTAAAGAACACTAAATGAACATGTGCTACTGAAAGTGAGTAATGATCAAAAAATCAAGTCTAAAACTCATAATGGATATTCAATATTTTGATTCTGGCCTTTAACCAAAAGATCTAGGAGATAAAATGTCAGCCATTAAAATAAAAGCTTAAATTTTATATTGCATATACCATGTTTTCGTATTTTTCTGAGTACTGTTTCCATCTTTCTGATTCATCATGATAACTTGTTTCTGGCTCTTCTATTTCTGTTGATCCAAGGGACTCCATTAAATATCCGCTGATGGAGGGAGGAATCTTTCCATGACTTCAGTGAACTCCAGATCAAATCTCACATTTTCTGAAACTTCCACATCCTTTGAGACCCCAGCTCTCACATTTTAACTTAGACAATATTGTCTTCAAAAATTGATAATTTTTACCATAAAAATCAGTCTTTTCTTCTTGTGGCTGAAAGTGATGCCAGGCCCATTATTTATATCACATTTAACAAACCCACAGGAGTTAAGCAAAACTGGAACCCTCCAGGAGATTGACTGCCTTGATGAGTGTAGCATAAGTCACCCAGGCTGAGGCCACTCACTCAAATATTTCCGTGTGTAAATATTAAGTTACAATATAGTGTAATGGAATTAACAGTGCACACCCCAAGTCAGGTGCAGTGAATGAACTGAAGTTTGGTATCAGTAGTTGCACACATGCATCATTCCTTGCTTTCTAAGGGACTTAGATTATCTCAGATATTTAGACCAAGTTCTCCACAATTTCCCATCCTTGGGGCACCATTGTCTTTTTCTCTGTAGTCTAGACCTTATTCTGGGATTAAAACTGCTCCCAGTCTGTAAGTACTTGTGTCCATCTCTGCCACAGAAGGGACTGGACACACGGCCCTCACTAGGACCACTCACTGAAGTACATCTGTTACTGCTGTAACTGCTGACTCTCTTAAGTTTAAAAACAGATCTATTTTCCTCTAACAGTCCTCTTTTCACCTTTTCTAGAACATTACCCAAACATGTGGTTGCAGTTTGTGGTTTTGGATTCTGGGAGGAGGGGGAGGTGATACAAATTATTTAGTGTATATCAGTCACCTTACAAAATTTTTGCTTCGTATGGGTCACTTGATCCTGTGGACTTTGTCTGGACAGTATATGCAGTATGTCTGTGTCATCATGTAATAACCACTAGGGCAGATGGTATAAGTTTTCCTTATTACTTACCTGTGTTATAGAGGAGAAAACATTGGTGATATTACTGCCACTTTCACCAGTAAGTCTCAGATGATTATCCTATCTGGCCAAGATAGAAAGGACAAAATAGAAAAGTTTAAATTAGACTCTTTTCTTAACTCTAAAAMACCAATTAATTCTCCAAAGCAAAATAATTAGTAAATATACACATGAACCATTTCTCCACTCGACATCATCTGACTTATTTTTTTTTAATGTACTCAAAGCCTCTAGACCACTGAACCATCTAAGAAACTTCCAAACTTTCATTGTGGAGAGACATATTTTTCACGTAATAAATATGCAGAACAAGCTTCTGAAACCTCTTTGTGCRTGGTTCCTCTAATTTGATGTTGCCCTCAGTTAGTTACAATCATTATTTTGCCTATGTATTTTGCTTCAGTCATCATTCATCAAGTCTCAGACTAAAAGGAGTTTTTACAGCTGGGTCATAAACCAAATCAATGGAAATGTTGATGCAGCATTAACTATATCAGTCCTAACAGGTGTCTCTATAATAACTCTTGTAAAAGAAACACCTCTATGCAGCTCTTCAGCAGACTCCAAGGAGAGTGCTAGAAATAGGGAGCAGGGAACAATGAGTAATTAGAGTTTTCACTAATCAGAAAGATAGGTTCTTTCAAYTTCTGCCCATTAAGGTCACACATGTAAGCATTATGGTGATATAGATCTCAGCTGCACCCTTCCAGAAAACTCATGATATAGCATTAAGAAACAACCCAAAAGAGCAATTGCTAATCTTCCAATTACTCTGCTCATTGTATGCAACCCCATGAGCTCTGCCACACATTCCTTTGCAGGTGTCTCCATAAGGTGGAATAGGAAAGAAAAAGGTGTCTGTTAGAGTGATCAGTGGAAAAAAAAAATGATGCTGTCTGCTTTATTTATTATCTGAACTAAACTTAAAAAAAAATCTTTGAGTTTCATACTGGAAGCCCAGTCTGAGAGTTCTCAGGAGAGCAGAGCAAGAGTCCACTGCAGAGGGCCCCACCTGACCCCARAGGAGCCTCTGGTCAACACTGAACCATCTATCAATAACATCTCTTTTGAGGCCTATACACAGAGGCACATTGTTGTAGAAAGATGGGTGAAAGCAAAAGCACCCAATCACTACTGCACGGAGACAGGCAAGAAGACATGTAAGCCCATTCTTCAGAGACTTTTTGTATGCTTTCAGTGGGAAACTTCATATTATATGAAGGGCAGAGGCACAAGGATGCCATTTTCTAGAAGATATCCTTATCACCTGGGTATCTGTAGGCTTTTTTTTTTCTCTCTCTCACCCCTCACATTTGCAACTACCGGCTAAACAGTGATCCAGGTCAAAGAGCAGTCAGGTATGCGACATATAAGTATCACTGTATGGCAGCATTTTCTTCAATTCATTTTTTTAAGGCATGAATAGGAGATGGGGACTTAAACCACATCATAGGTAGGAAAGCCCAGATGCCAATCTCCTCTTAAAATGGGACATGCATCATCCACTAGCCTGGCATAAATAAATAAAGTTGGTGCCTTTATTCCTTTTTTTTTCTCTCCTCTTGTAGGCATTTACCTTAAGCAGAACTAGATGTTGCAGGCAGAGGCTGATCTCAATTATCTCTTCACTCCTCTGGTCCTTCTTRTCCTGAATGGTTGACAGTGTGCTCATCAGATCTACATACCAGAGCACCAAATCACTATGCAGTAGTACTGATGCTCTTTAGTAAGCAGAAGTAAGACAACAGCTCCCAACTCTGTAGGCTTTAGAAACAGTTTGAATAAAGCCCAGTGGTCATAAAATATTCTTATGTTAGCTTCTTTTCTAACTTTTTCATATTAGACCTTTCTTGTCAATTAAGCTCTGTATTTTCCCAATGCARCTCACAGTCAATGTCATATGAAAGCCCCCTATCAGAGAATTTGCATGCATCCCTGCAGAGCAGTAGGATCCTCCATATCCTTCRCCAACTTTATGTCTCTGTATGCTGAAAAGAAATGTAGAGCCAGAGCAAAGTTTTTCCCTCAGTGAAAGCTGAAACATCTCCTGTAGTGATTAGTCAAAGTTCTTATTAACTTTTGTATGACTCACAACTACTTAAACAGAATGATTTTTTCCATTTCTAATGATACGCTGATCAGTAACAAGAAGATATTACTTGCCATTTTTTTTTTAGAAAATAAAATATAAGCGGTGCCTTTGTGCAGCAGAACTTATGGATGCAGGCATACTAGGTTTCTTGTTTTCTTAAACCGTGYCTAGCCCACAGTACTGCAGTTTATTTGAACCTTCAGAAAGTAATCTCCCCTGTAAAATATTACACAAAGTAACTTGTGAAACACAGAATACACAAGTGTACTGTCAATTTGGCWATGCTTCTCAGGAGCTTTTGTGTCCTTCTAGTCTCTTCCCAACAAAATATTTAATAGAGTTGGGATGGGTTGCAGTGGCCCTTCCCCAAGGACCACACACCAAATGTCTCCCGGAGTTTCCAGACAAAAATACTTGTTCCTGCTTGTGGTTTTCTCCATTCTCAATAGCAGCATCTAAACCACATCAGCAGGGTGCAAAGCAAGACTTAATGTCTTACTGGTTCAGTCTGTTGAATTTTTAGTCATCCTGGGGGGAGAAGAGGATAGAGAAGGAGTAATGCCTACCAAGAGCCACACAGGAAAGGACATTCCCCTTTTTTCCCACATTTCACTCTCCTGTAAGGGCCAGGCAACATTTGTCCCTTATTTGGAAACACATGCAGTACTAACACCTTTAAAGATGCTGTTGCAAGCTTTGCACTGTCTCCAAAGACCTTTATGTAGAAGTCTGCACAACTTAATGTGACCTCTCAGGTTTACAGGCTGAACTCATGAAAACGTTCTACACAAAGCCAGGCAGATCTCCTCCTCAGAGATTCCTGGAGAACTGCAGTCTTTGCTAGTCAAATGCCTGGGGTATTCCTGGGTGGGGAGGAGTGAGGAAGGCAACAAGAAGCACAGCACAGTAGGTTGCCAGAGAGCATGTTGGGAGTTATTAAAGAAGGATGTGAACAAGGACTTATAGAGAGGCAGAATGAAACAAAATTTCTCCATGGAAAGAGAGAAAGAGGTCTCTCTTTTCTTCCTACTTCGGGTCGGCTTTTGCAAAAGCCCTTCTGGCCTCATTAGCACAATCAGAGCTTCCTCTTCTGATTCACTCACTCCTCTACTTCAGGATGAAAACTTTAATATTCACACGTGCAAAAGCAGGACACACACTGACCAGAGCCCAACAAGGCTCTCCACCACTGAGCTGGTATTTTCCATATGTTGTCTGTCAGCATCAGACTGTAATTTATAGGGATATAAAATGTAGGAATGCAAAACCTGTAACCACATATAGGTAGTTCAGTGCACTGGATTTCCAATGCTCCAGATGTTCTTACAACATACCAGAACCAGTGGTGCAAGTATCATCTCTAGAGGAAACTTATCATTTAAGGGTAGTCATTCAGCCAGGATGTCTCTGGGTAACAAGTGTTTGCCATGCAAATCTATTCTAACTCCTGTACAACTCACAGTTTCCCTGAACACTGTCAAAGACATATGAAGAGATGTGTTTCATTTTTTTTCATTTTTTTCTTCTTTTTTAATTTGGTAATAATAGCAATATCCTACACAAATTCCAAAATARAAAAGTTGGCAGACTCTCAAGTCTAAAAATTTTACTTTCTTACAGAAAAAAAAATAAGTATCACTTGATGTTAATATTTTTTATTATCTTGATATTATAAAACCCAAAGGAAAATCTAGTAATATTTCCCTTTGTGTGCTGCCAGCATTGATCGGCCTTTGATTTCTACTTCACTATGCCTAAACTTGCAAGTGCTCTTCAGAGAGACCAGATAACAAGATACAGAACACACAGAATCTGTTCTTCACCATTTCTCTGGAGGAAAAAATCAAAATGGGGAGTCTGAACCTTTCTAATAAGCTACTATGTTTTCAAGGCRTGTGCATGTAGAATTAGCTCAGTCTCTTTAAAATACGTTTTTTAAAAGTATTACTAAGGGAGAAACATCTTCCACAGTTTAATCCCCCTTAGCACAGTGTCTGAAATCTAGCCAAATGTCACATGTGTACAATGCTCAGTGCATACAGAGCGTATGTGAAGTCAGCAAAACACACAATTGAGGGGTTTCTATTGCGAGAAAAGCAGGCCTGACCTTTTGACAGAGTAAACATTGCTTCTCACCCAGATACATCAAACCAGCTTTATATTTCATCATGTGTTTCACTTGACTTTTCTCTTTTTTTTTAACACTATTTTAAAAGTTTTCCTGATCATCTAAAACCCGAAGGAATAATCCTAATGATCATAATCCTTCCCCTACACTCCTCCTGCTCCCTCCCATTCTTTTTTTAGCGTGTTGGCAGCCCTGATCGATGTTGATTCATTGGATGGAATAGAATCTGCAAACTCTTTGGTAACACTATACGAGCTGCTACTACAAGCAGCTGCAGTTGCAGTTTGCATCTCACCAGAGGTTTTTCAGAAAACCCACCCACAACACACAAGGGGAATTCTCCCGGACAAGCTGCAGGTGCTATGGATATTTTCATTTAATATTCATTCTTGCAATTCAGCACATTTGTAATCCATGTGGTAAACTGTTACTTACATTTCTCCCAATGGACCACCACCAGATGTCGAAAATAAGAAGTCCAGTGGAGATATCGCTTCTTCTMCTCTTCATCGTTTGTGCATTTCAATGGTCTTAAAACAAATCTGCTTTCTCAGGACAAAAAAATGTGCTTTTAAATTTAAAGACACATTTGTTGACATTAAGTAATAATAAATATTTCCAGAAATTACAGGCTCCACATACATTATGAAGTGCTTTAATTGGATGACTATATTTTGCTCAATCAGAAGAAAAACATACATTTTTCTTGGCGTCAGTAGCATATTGTTAACTAAAAGACTGAAAAAGGATCACAATGGAACATTACATGAATTCATAGATAGTCTTCCATATATGTCACAAAGAGTTCCCAGAAGGCTTGATTTTCCCAACATCAGGAGATGGGAATTCCAGTACCTGTCTGTTTATTTGCTTTATTTATTTGTAAGCATTTCTATGACACTCATCACCATAGTACTTGTAACCCTAGTGTAATCTGAAAACATGCTGAAGTTAGTCGTTTTTTGATACTGCAAAGAACTTACGTTAGAGCTTTCTACAGGAGAAATGCATTTAAATATACGCTAGTTTGGTTGGTTTATTTTTTCCAAAAAGATGATGAAAGAAAAACAATTTTTTTCTCTGATGCTTTTTTACAATTAATGTCCCAGACTGTGCATCAAGGACAGCAGAGGATCTACTGTTCTTTTTGCTCTTCTACACTCTGCCTATTCCCAGCATCACTGGTACATTACATTAGCACTTGAAACAACATTCATTAATTCATTATTCATTAATACCTCATTCTCCTCCATAAGAGAAGTAGAAGTGGGAGGAATATCACCCAAGCATCAGTTATAAAACTGTTTACACTTTTTCTTTTTTATGTGTAGAAATTTTGGGGCTAAAAAAATCTTATTTTGTAAATGATTTTCCACAGCCTCTTGCCCTACACAAGCAGCTCCAGACTCATAAATGGTGACAGGAGAGTAATATCAAATCCAAGTAAGAAAAGTGATTATTCTTTCTTTGAATATCTTTAAATTATGGAAGAGATTTTAGCAAATTTGTCAGTGCTAAAGCAATGCTCTTTTTTTGTGGTCATAATGAACATTTTTCCTGATCATAAAGGTCTCAGAAGAAGGGCCCTTATTGCCTAGGTTCCTTAGAGCCCTCAGCAAGTTTGCCAATGATACCAAGCTGGGAGGAGTGGCTGATACACCAGAGGGTTGATACACCAGAGGCGCTGGAACAGGTTGCCCAGAGAGGTTGTGGAGTCTCCTTCTCTGGAGATCTTCAAGGCCTGCCTGGATGCAACCCTGTCTACTATGCTCTAGGTGACCCTGCTGAGCGGGGAGGTTGGACTAGATGATCTCCAGAGGTCCCTTCCAACCTTACTGAGTCTATGATTCTGTGAAAATGTTTATAAATATAGGATAAGAGATAAATGTTGTAATAAAAACTTGCAAACTAAGTTCAATCTCATTGAACAAAGTCAAAATTATGGTAATTTTAAATCAGAAAGCAATTAGCATCTTTACTGACTGTTCCTGATATCACAATTTGGATGAATACATAAATCTGAGAGAACAGGGAAGCTACTGCGAGGAATTTAATTGGTTTATTAGACTCCCTAAAGCTGGTTTGTTTTGCATCTGTCACTCTGAAGACGTGAATTCCAGCACAGGCTTATGTCATGATTAGATTAGTGACTTCATCCCAGTCTCATATTGCAGATATTGACCGTGACCTCCAGTTCCAGGGCACRTGGGGTGAAATCTTAGCTTTGCTGAACTCAGAGAGGCCCAGACCAGCTCTCTCCTCACATTCTCAAGTCATACAGGCTTCACAGCTGTGCTACAAAAGGTGATATGGCTGCAGAATCCAAAGGATGGGTGGAGTATCCCTTCTAAAAACTGAAAATGTTCATAAAGAAAGGGTTCCCTTCTTTTTAAAGGGAAAATAGAAAAAGGAATATTAAAGCACATTTAAAAGATTGTTCGAAAATGCTTGAAAGAAAAGAATATTCGTCTCGGAGAAGATAATACCACAGAACCCACTGTGCTGAGCATCAGGGAAAAACCTAGAATCAGGCAGCTCCCAAAGAGATACAAGAATATAAGTAGCTATGTAACATACGCTTGCAATCATATCTTGCCAGGGCTACCAGGACTTTCACGAGAACTGCACTGATTCACATCCTGAGGTGCGGAGAGAGATGAAAACACTTGAGGGCCTCAAGCATTGCATTTTCCATGTGTCCATTACTGAAACACTTGAGCTAACTAGCCTATGTTAAGCTGCTGTAAAACATTTCAATAGCACTTATTACAGCCCAGAAATTCTCATTTCCTACTTATGGTGAGGTGCCAGTTGCACCCTGGGTTGCTGTCTGGAGCATGTAATGACAGTGGTTCAGGGCCCATTAAAGGTATTCTCTTTTACAATGCCAACAAGGTAGGGGCAATAAAAAGAGAGGAGAAAAAAGTTGAATGCATAACAGTATTGGTGAATGAAAAGCACATGTGCTGACAGAGGAATGTGTTCTGTGGGGAGTCAAAGAGATTTAGTTAAATCCGGATGCTCTCTGGGATTCAGAGAAGTGACAAGAAATAAGGAAACAAAGGGAAGAGGAAGGGTGATAGGAAACACCAGCACAAAATAATGTTACATGGAAAGATGGGTGTATTAGTACATAGCTAATCCACGAAAAAAAAATTACTGTATTTTCAAGATAAAATAAATGGCAAAATGTGATGGGAAAACAGATTCTAGATTCTGGAATCTATGGAACTGTATAAAAGGGTAAGCATTCAAAAGTGATAAAACGACTTTGGAATTTATATTCCATTTTTAAAAATGATTTATTACACTTAAGGCCTAATCTATTATTATCTTTCAGTGCCTAAATCCCTTCTGAAAATGGAATTTCAATGTCAAGTCATTTAAACCATTTGAACATTTTCTTCTGACACATTTGTATTTAGATAGATCAAATCTGTGATAACTCCAGTATAAAGATTCCCCAAACACTAATTAGAGGAGTGGAATAATGCTAATAGAAACAATAAAGAACTATTTATTCTAGTAATATTATCAATAATTGCAAAATCCAAGGTTAATTTTACTAATCCAGGCTTGAGTTAGAAACTCTGATAATGTTATCAAAAAAAAAAAAARAAAAAAAAAAAGAAAAGAAACACATGAACCCATGGAATGGCCAGATGCAGACCATAGAACTGGTATAGAACTGGTCAAGACAGTATCTTAAGATGATATCTTAGTTTCTGTCATTTTTGTGGTCACAAAAAATAAAAACTCATGGCAATATTGGAAACTAATTCCCATAGGTATCGTTTGTAGATAATATAACCTAGATCTGTTTTTGAGGACAGATATGTACAATAAGGTACCTGTTCACAGAAATTATATTTTAAAGAAATGTGAGCGGTAGCTATATATTTTTGGATATTTTCCATTATATGTGAAAAAATACTAAATTTCAACATATTAGTTAGTTTAGGTAAGATTTTAGTGGAAAGCTCTACCTTCCCTCCTGTATTTTTCTTCTGGTCATGATTTCACATTCGCCTCTACACTTTAACCTTTTCAGTTACTTGTTTTTGTTTCCTTCTTTCCTCCTATTGCCTRTATGGTATAACTTCTCTCCCTATACTTTATTATTCCACTCATGAACCCAAAGCAAACCCTTCTCGAAGCAAATCCTCAGATAACAAACACTCTGATTCCTCCAGTTCCCTGTTCCATGTTTTCCAAAAGACTTTCATGCCCACCTGGTAAAATACTACAATAGTAACATCTGCTTGACAACATTTACTTTCTAATACCACTACAAGCCTTTCAACTGAAAAGTCTTGAGACTGTGGATCTTTCTTTTAGATTTTTTGAATTTTTAGCCCCGTCACTGAAGTTCACCCTTGAAATTCCACTTGAATACAAGAAAACACTTCTTCACTGTGAGGGTGCTGGAACACTGGAACAGGTAGCCCAGAGAGGTTGTGGAGTCTCCATCCCTAGAGATACTCAAAGTGCAGCTGCATATGGTCCTGGGCAACCTGCTCTAGCTGATCCTGCTTGAGCAGTGGAGTTGGACCAGATGATCTCTAGAGGTCCCTTCCAACCTCAATTGTTCTGTGATTCTGTGATATTTAGATACTCAATCTAACAAGTACACAATATGCATGTCAGATACATTCAAGAGTTTTTTATCATTGTAGAAATTTGACAGGTAGTCTAAACACAGCATATATTAAATTACTCTTTGATTTTCTGCTGTACTTTCCTTCTTTCTAAGATTCTTCTTCAATGCAAAAAATACCTTGCAGGTTGTGTGATTCTAAGACTAACAATGGAACTTATAATTTACTTTTACATATACAGCGCCACTAACTTCTCCTGTGAGAGTCAAGACTTGAAAGCAAGGAATTTAATGATCTATATTAAATTTAAAGCCCTTCACTTATATGGGAGTTTTAGCTGAGTAGAGCCCATCAACACTTTTTGAATTTATATGCATTTTAGATTTCCTGGCTTAGTAACGCTGTATAATAAGTGATTCCAACTAAACTTAAACTTCAGTCCTTTTTTGCTCACAATGGCATTGGAAAGTCTATCATGAGGAAAATTTCAACGTAATTTTGTTTTTAGATAAAAAAACACTTGTTTCCCAACCTACAACCTATGAAACACTCATACATATGTGCAAAATTTAGTTCTTAATTTTTAAATTTCTATATTGTCCAAAACAAACTCCGCTGAAATGTCACATGAATGGAGCCTTCAGAAACAGAATGCATTGCCTTTTATAGAGCTTGATTTTACAGGTATTGCAAACCTAGCAGCTGAAGCCAAAAGATGATACGATCCATATCATGTGGGATAGGCACCACGTCTGCAGATCTAGCTCTTAGGATTACCAATCTCTTAATGTATCATTCATGAGAAGATAGGATTCCAAGGAATAAGGCCAAAAACATCTTACAATCAGAAAAAGAGATCTTAAAGTACCAAGAGGAAATCATCAGTGGAAAAATGTTCCATGGCTCTCAACAAAAAGCCAAGCTATGCTGCTTGGAACAGTTAGCATATATTTTCTAACTCCCATTTGGATGGTCTCTGAAAAACTCTGTCTCAAAATGTTTAGAGATATTTTCTATAATTATCTGAAGGTGAGGGTGGCCTGGAAAAGGTTTCAATTATCAAAGAAAATATATCAACACATTACACTTCTACAGATGTGGGTTTCAGTTCCATAAAGCACTTGATCTGGTTTATGAATAGTAAGTGATTCCCTCTAAGACTAGATGGGAAGAAAAGAACCCATGAGAAGTAGTGAGACCATTTATTCCACGCATTACTCAACAGTTCTTAACTGTTGGCTATCTCATGACTTTTAATCAGACTCAGGTTTTTTTGATATGACTTCACATTTCTAGAGTAGTGCTGGAAATGTTCATGTCCCACAGAGGATAACAAAATGTATGGGAACTGCCTTTCTTTCTGCAGCCACATTTTCCTCTGTGCAAGTAAAGCTTGCTATTTGAGGCACATGGGAATAAAAAGAACTGTTAAACAGTTATTCTCTTTTTGTCTTAGAAGAAGGTGGAACAATGCTCTGACTACACAATGGATCCATTTTCCAGAGACAAAAGCAAGAGAGTGTATAGTTAAAACCAAAATTTAYTATTAGAAAAATAAAAATTAAATGCACTTACAGTAGATAAAGCCCCAGGTCCAAATAACATGATTTCACAAGCATTAGTAAAAGGCATGAAATTAACTGACATTCTTAAAAATGAGGAGGAGATTCCTGAGGATTAGGAAGTGGCAAATACAACTCCATTAGTTTAAAAAGGGTCAAGAGATTAAAGACCAGGAAACTAGAGACCAGTGAGTTTAACATCTGTTGAAGGGAAATCTTGGAAACTTTACACTCTGCAGTAGGAAGAACACCTGGGAAAGTGGTTTGGTTAAGTGCAAGCAGGGTGGAATCAAGCAGGTTGTGTTTAACTAACTATAAATGCCAGTAAAAAATAAATAATAGACCTGATCTGCTGGAGTTGCTTGAAGATACGACCACCTCTATGATAAGAGAAAGGGAACTTAGTGGCTGTACATAGCAACACTCAGTTGAATGTATAAAATAAGTCATGAGGCAGCAGGCCAAAAAGAATGCTGGATAGAAATGGAGTTTAAGAATATAAAAGAAACATTGGGAACTTTTTGATTTAGAAAGGAGTTTCAAGCAGAATAATAAAAGTCACTTTGAGGTCTTCTCTTATATGTAATATAGACGTAATATATTATCAAAGTAAAGCTATTAAAATGAGCATCCAAGTGTTAAGTGAATCTTGAGGGAGTAAATCTGGGGTTATTCATACATTACATATGCTTATTTTTAAAATATATACTGATTTGGGTGAGCAATTCCAAATGAATATCKCCACAGAATCTTATATACCGTTATGATTTTCTCTATCTAAAGCTTTCTTGAAATCAGGTGCTAATATCTTTGACAAAAATGATTTCTATCTGTGTCTTCGTATTGAGTACAGTGGGGTTTTCTGTACGGACAGAGACCCTTACATATGAAGTCTTCAAAGTAATAGTCGACAATCATGCAAGTGAATTTTTGGAGCAGCTAGTAGCATATAAAAGCATTAAGGCTCTCTAGCTTAATGTCTGTGGATGATTTTGAGGATAACTGAAAAGTCAAGAGACCTGAGGTCTATTCCTAGCTCTGTTAGAGATGCCCTGTGTTAGTGAGCACTTTCTTTTAATGTCCCTGTGTTTCAGTTTTCTCTCCTATTATTTCCAGATATAATAAAATCAGTAGGTTTTATGAGGTTAAAAGTATTAAGGTTGTGAATTTCCTTGAAAACTATAAAGGGGAAGGTCTATAGAGGTGCAAAATATTCTTATTCAGAAGGATATGTTGTGGCATATTGGGCATATTAGGCACCAAAGGWGCCCTCATTTGCTGTGAATCAGGAGTTCTATATATCTGCTTGTACCAGGTCATAAATCTTTTGAGCAGACTTGAGTATTAATGTCTCTTTGGATACATTTAATCTCTTACTGGTTTGCCATCATGAAGAAGGTTATTGCTGAAATAGTAATGTGTTAGCTAGGACTAGGTGAAAGAAGACCCACCACAGATTTGATTTGTTGTGCTGATTCTCACAGTGACTTGATATCCTGCAGAGGATCTGAATCTGATGTAGTTACTGATTATTCATGTATGAAGCCTTCCAAACCAAGCTACTTCAGCAGCCTATCTACTTGGCATACCCTAGCTCTGCGGCAGACTTCAGGAACAGGTCCGTTCCCCCACAGGACAACATTTTGCTCTTCATTGCTTACTCCAGAATTATTCCTAAATGCAACAACTGGTATCCGGGGAAGCAGGACTTCACCAGGCCCAAATGTCCCAATGGTAAGTGTTTGGACAGTCTTTCCATCTACTGCAGTGAAACAGGATGAGCATTTAAAGGTGAGGAAATTTAGGCCTAAAGATTATTTTAAAGCAGCCTTTCCAAATAGACTGCTAATGAATAAAGATTTTTTTTTTGTTTACTATATGAAATGCTTCCCATACCATCCATTTTCTCTGTTTATCCTTGAGGCAGTACAAACTGCAAGTATTTTTTATCATAGCTTTTTAATGAAAGTTCTGTCTCCTAAAATGCAGCTATTTGCTGGGTTGGTATTATTTACATATTTGCATATAATCCTCATGTTTTTCATCTATTCAGCAGTGCAGATGGGCTAATACAGGGAGTATAAGCTTTCCAAATTGATTACTTGCCCCTAAGTGCTAATGTACATTCACTTTCCCTACACATTTTTTGTTATTTATTGGCCTACACAGCTAATGTGTTTTTAAAGACATCATGGTTGCTTAAAAAAAAAAAAAAAGAAAGAAAAAAAGAAAGTGTGCTTATCTCTATTTTATAAAACAATCTCAGCCAAAACTAATGTTTTCTGAAAACTAAACCCTTTTTTATTACTGTTCTGTCTTTTCAATAAAGCATTAATTTCAGTTAAGACCTTGTTTGGAATATTAACAAGAGGAGACCAAAATAAAGATATTTATTTTGCAGCATTTAGATTAGAAGTCAAAAATTTAGCTGAAATACAGCTCCTTTGACTTTAGCTACATTACATCACTTTTTAACAGCTAAAAATCTGATGTACGATATACTGCACGGTGTAAAACGGATTCCTGTACTTTGGTCCAGATCTGCTCACCTTACTTTAGGTAGCAGGGATATCTGCATTAGAAACATAGTCACATCATCTTCACTCTCCTAATAGGAAAGTACCTGCTGTAGTAGTAGCAAAGAGATGCACTGCCAGAGATTTTAGCTRTAAATAATTTTTCTCTGGACATCTACTGCGGGTGACTAAGCAGCTCRGATCAGTGCCCAAAGTTAGGTGTGATGAATCTGAGATGTAGACCTTTTTCCCTGGCTCCCTGAGGACAGTGCAGGTGGGATTCAGCTTCAGGCGTAGACAGTTCAATTTAGACATCTAAAGAAAAAATGCTAAGGAAAACATCCTTCACAATGAGGTTAGCCAGTCATTGGAACTGACTTTTAGGCTTATGAGGCAGACAGAGCAAGGTATTTTTCTCACTAAGCAGAAGAGATTTGTTTTGGCATGGCCGTAGCTAGCTGGAACTCCCATATTCCTCATGGAAAAGAAAATTTGAAAATCCAACTTTTAATGAAAAAAATGAAAGTATTTTTTTTGCTTGTAAAAATTCTGCTGCAGTGCTTCAGAGGATTTTTAATACAGGAGTCCTTTGCTCATCTTTTTAATGAAAGTTTAGGTCTCCTAAGCTGGCTCTCCTGAAGATGAGATCCAGCTTAAGTAAGAGATGATACATTATCAGATTGTCCAGGATGTACCCCTCTGATTTGTGGCATGGCAGGGCTTGGACCTTAACTCCTGTTTGGTTGAACTAAAATCAGCACTGCAGCAGCAAATCCAAGTAAAATATTGTGATTGTCTCAAATATAGTTTTGGAGGAATTTTTGATCGAAATGTAACAAGCAGACTAACCCCCAAATCCCCAAAACACCATGCACACACAGGGCATTTTTCACCAGCAATAAAATGCTTAATCCAAAATTTAAACAATAATTTAGATAGACTGTTCTAGTCAGCTTCTGGATATAAAAAAATAAAAATGCATAGATTATAACTAACGTTTATATTTTAGTAGATATCAGTGAGTCAAAAGAGTTTGATTATCCTCACATTTTCCATTTTGACCTGAGCGATCAGCTCTCTGAAATACTCTTATTTCTGCTTTACACCAGTATCAGATTTATAAAAGTATATAAAGCAGACTCATAGAGCTGAAGCACAGTAGGTTGAGTATGTCCTAATTGCCTCTCTGTTGCTCAAAAATAAAATAAAATAAAATAAAATAAAATAAAATAAAATAATCAACTCACCCTAATTTTATCTAGTTTAGTCTATGATTTGATCTCTGAGACAGCTGAATTTGTTCTGATTCAGAAGCAGCAATCAAATAGTGACTCTGGAGGATGAGAATAAAGAGCATCTCTGCTCTTCCCTCCTTCTGCAGCATGATTTTCAAGATGAAGAACTTTTAAAAAACTGCTTTAATAAATAAATAAATAAATAAAGGGGGCGGCAGAGAGACTACACAGCAGCAGATCCAATCTAGTCCTAATCCTTTTTGCAGGTTTAAAATATATATATAGGGCTTCTTCCTCACTTCTCTTAAATCGACAGAGCTCCAAGTGAAAATCTGACCCAACACTTAGCTTTTGTGACAATCTGGGCAAAATACTGGAAAGCAAGGACTGCTGAGATGGGAAGCCTTGGGTCCACTGAACTAATTTCTCCACTTACCTGACAGGGTCAGTAATGCCTAGCACCCCCTGCAGAATGCAGTGCTTTGGAGACAGAGACTAATCAGGACTTGGGTTGGGAAAATTTTATGTTTTTGCATTAAAGCAAACTGTCAAATAATACGCAGGAAGCTATCTAGCTTCTGGTCATTCAATATTTCTTAGAAACAACCAATGGAAAAAGATCAGAGGTTTAGAAGCTAGACTACTAAATTTCCTAAAGATTTTGTGCCAAATATCCAATGAAATAATCACAGCAAATAGGCATTTCTTTACCAATCTGCATTTTGTTAAATGGCCAAATAATGAAAATTTGATAAAACATAATTGTTTAAAGGAAAAAAAAACTTAATTTACATTCCAGATGTCAACATTGAGGAAAATGGGCAATGAAATATTAGAAAAGGGGTGAGATCAGCCAAAGACTTGCTTGTTTTTCCAAGACTGGGTTAGGTTTAAAAAAGTGTGGCTCAAACCCTAGTAGTCACAGAAATACACCACCAGAATTAATATTTTTCAGATCTGGCAAGCCAATAGCAGACATTCAATGTATAAATAGTAGCCAGACATCTTACTAATTTTTCTCCAATTTTTTCAGTTTTCAGGAATCATAAACTGAGATTTGTTTTTTAGGTGTTTGCGTACTTGTAAAACATTGATTCTGAACATTTCTCAGGGGGCATTAGGAGCATTACAATTACACCTAAGGCCAAAGTCTGCTGTTGTAACATCCCCCTCAGCCCCATTGAAGGATGTAAATCAGAATTAGGTCCTTTAATTCATGATCCTCAAAAAAAAGATTGTTTGCAGGAAGGGGAACTAACTGGCATACTTAAAGACTGGGGACTCATTAGCYGTCTGAACTGAGTCTGCCGTGAGCTGTTCCAGACAGCACTTATTCCATGGCATTTCCATATGGTTACAGGGAAACCAGAACTACACGACAGTAAGACAGCACTTGACCTGAAACACATGGCAAACTTAGGAGATGGCAAGCRCAGTTCACCATGGACAAATAAAAGCTTGTTTGCATGTAGCCAAGCATCCAAGCAGAAACACAGTGAGAGAAAACAATTGCCTTTGGGAGATAGGAAGGGAAATTAAGATTATGCTTCCCCTTTCTGCGTCCTGTGGTTAGGGAGATGACACAAAAGTATAAAACCCAATTGCAGGCCACTAATGTAAGGCTCTTATGCAAGACTCCAAGTAAGGTCAAATGAACTGGGCCAGGGGATTTGGAGAGAAGCTATCCTTGGCAAGCAGTGAACAGTCTGCTGAAGGCAGGCTGGTTATCCAGCAACATATGCACCTATCTTAATTAATCTATGAGCATAAGTTACAGTAGGATGCAGGCACATATACTGAGATCATCTGAATAGAACTTTCTGCTTGCTGAACATGAAAATTCAGGCTGCTAAATATACGATAGGTCCATTCCTGTTTTTACAGTTCTGTGAGTCTAGAAGTAAATTTTAGACTGATTTTTATTTGATCCTTGCATTGTCTAACGACAAATTTGTGCCAGCACAGACTCTCAAAGTAAGGATTATATGCTTCCCTTTCACATCAAGAGACTTTAAATTCCACATATATCACACATTTATAGCAGATGTTCCTAAACAGACAAACCAGGTGCTAAACATATTTTATTCTGATGGGTAATTTTTGAAATTATTGCAATCAATGAGCTAATAATACTGGTGGTAATGATGAAGTCAAGTTATTATTACCCATTACATTTAATCATTGACAGCAAGTTAATTGGATCTAATTGGAGAAATCATCATAAATAACATAGAGCAGATGGTCGACGTTTGTTTTTCCACCTCCAAATCTATGTAACAGAATTATAGATAAAGTTCRTATGAACTAATGTAAAAGGGCAGACAGCATATATACTCTCCCATAAAGCTAGAGTTCACATAGGCAGTGYCGCTAGTCTAAAATGCACAGACATCTCTGACAAGGCTGGGTGGATAAACACAGCTTCTTAGCTATCAACTRTCTCTCAGATTTTTATATACACTGGTTGAAATCTTGTGTGTTCTCTCAGTTATAACAATGACGTTCAAGAATTACTGATGTAAAAGGATGAAAATTAACAAAGCAGGAWAGGGCAATCTGATCTACTCAAACAGATGTGTTTAAAATATAGACCTCTTCACCTGACCTTAACAGTGGAGACTCTCTTTGGGGAAAAATAGGTGTTTCCTGGGTGTGACTGACCTTATCCTAAGACAGATTTCTTAAAGAAGCTAGACCAGCAAGCCAGATGACCTATTTTTCCCCACCAAGGGTAAATGGTGTTAGATGGAAATATCTACATGCAGATGCCCAGGTGAGAGAATCTCGGTCAGCTTGCATACAAATCAAGTCAAAGTCTTGGGAACAAAGCAAYGAATGATGCTCCTCTTCTTGCAGTGTGTCTACTGCAGGAACAGGAGGGACGCTCATGGGTACCTATCATAGCTACTGCAGAGCTGTGAGCTTGCGGCCTGGATTTCTACACGGGTTAGCAGCCCAGGTTTGCACACATAGGCTATGTCTTCGTTACTAAAGACATTGAAACTTAGTCCAGTTAAATTGTTCAAATGGACCTCGCATGCTCAGGGCCAATTAGCACTCTCCCAGAAGCTGCTCCATTAAATAGCTGGAGGTAATCACCCAGTTTTGGAAGGTAGGACATTTTACGAGTGCAGCCATGGCAGTTGGCATTAGGACCAGAAAACAGACCCTGTCACTCTTTGCTAGTTCAGATGTAACAACATTATCCATAGACTTGGGCAATTTTTTTTCTGAAGTTCATGTTATTCATTGGTTGTGGTGTCCTTGAGCCTGAGGGAAAAAAAAAAAAAAAAAAAAAAAAAAAGATATAACATCCTGTGATACAACTTCCCTTTGCTCCTGGTGGTCAGCTTCATTATATTTATGTGTATTTCAGGTTTTCTTCCTGTCTAATACTTATTGCCCATTGCCAGAGTTAAATGGGAAGCATCTTACCTACTTATTTATACCACATCCAATCCTGCAAGCAAATGAGAACAGAACATGCAGAGGAGCACTGGGGGATAACAGAGTCATAAATATAGAATATTATTACACTTTTTACAGCAGTGCTTTTATTCATTTCTACATGTTCTCAAGCTGTTAGTAGGGCACTTGACAGCAGTGTAACAATTATCTTCTCTCAGATGCACTTTGTGATCAGTGCACATATCACCATCCTGCTGAAGAAGTCAATAATTTATGTCCAGCTATCCTCTTGTGCTTCTATAATGTATAACCTATAGTCTCTTACCTTAACATCAATTTCCTGCTTTTAAAACCTGACACAGATAAGTGTAATAGAATTACTAAATCACAAAGGTTCTGCCCTGATTATAGCATACAGGTTACTTACTTTGACAGGATTATATACAGGGAACTAGGAAGGACAGGGCATGAACCTATCTGCAAGTTCTACTTTGGTTTCCTAAACTCTGCAGCAGGTGGTCTGGGGAGAGAGAGAAAGAGAGAGAGAGAGAGAGAAAATACTTTCCTACAGTTCAAGTTTTCCCTTAACTCCCTATAGTTGGAGSGTTTGTATGATGGTTTAATATCCAATAACTAGACCACAACTAGGAAGTGAGGTATTCTGAGGCCTATTGAATACTACAGATTTTTTTTACTGACTCAATGTTATTTGGTAAATTAAACCAAAAGTTTAAAATATAAAAATGATATTCCAACAACCCCTTCCCAAAATGTTTTTTTTTCCATTTGGTTTGACTGACATATAATAAAAAAGACTTTAAATACATTTTACTTTCTCTCATTACCCTTTAACTGTTCTTAAATTACACTTGCCTTTTGGACAAAATTGGCATAATGTTGTTTGTTTCTTTCCATTTCTCCARTGTAGAGATTCCCATCCAATACCTTGTACAAAAGAGGGCTTGCATACAGAAATGAGTTTTGAGAAAAATGAGTCTTTATCAGAATTTAATATGTGCAGGCTTATCTCTTCCCAATCCACATTCAAATTTAATATGACCTGTTATAGCATGACTATATTTAGCTCAGGTGCCACCAAATCATAAAAATACAGTGCATGAGGAAATAACAGAGTGCCATTATCATCTTATATCTTCCTCTCTTGTTTTCCCCATTTGTTTTCTGCTTGTTGCTTTTTGGAGTACAATATATTTTCAAATATGATGGATGAAAATACTGGTCTCTAATTTTAGTCACCTAAAAATTAGAAATCTTGTGTAATTAAGAATCTAGGYTGCCTCAGAAATCAGACACTTCCAAAGAACTAGACACTTCCAAAAGGGGATTTATCCCCTTTCTTATAGCTTGTGCAAATCTTTCTAGAAATTTCTAATAATTCAATGTGTGGACTAATCCTTGTGCTCGATACAAGGGATTTTTTTTTCCTTTTTTTGTCTTCTATTGCAAAAAAACAAGGTGAGTGAGGTTAGATGTTATCCTGAAAATAGTTATTTCTCAACTGTCATTGCAGAAGGAATCTTAATGACTGATTTAGACTACAGGACACAGCTAACACTGGATGATCCACGCAATTTCATGTTTTGTAGGCTAAATTTTGAATTTATAACCATTTCCCGTAATAAAAAGCTAAAGAAGATGCTGAAATCAGAAGCTTTGGAAACATTTCAACATAGATAGAATTCACTCACCCACCAGGGAAGCTGACAGAGTCAGGTGGTAAAATAGGGGGATCCACCTTGCTGATATGCAARTTAAATGTGTAGAAATGTACTTTTTCCTTTCCTTTCCTTTSCTTTCCATATGGGGACAGATAAGCTTTGGAACAGGTGGCCCAGAGAGGCTGTGCAGTCTGCAGTCTCAGAGGTGTCCATGACACAACAGGAGAAAGCCCTGAGCAACCAGATCTGAGCCCACAGCTGACCCTGCTGTGAGCAAGAAGTTGGACTAGAGACCCACCAGGGTCCCTTGTAACCTGAATCATTCTAGTATTCTAGGATTAAAACTAAATACAGATTATCAGAAGACAGTCCCGATTCCACAGAAGTGATTTCTAATCACATATTTCTACTGTTTTGTAGAAGCAACCTTCGTTTCATTCATACAGTTGCGGTGAGATTACAAACATTTACTTCAATAAAATAAGAACCCATTTAAACTTCTGAAGTTCCCTGACTGAATTACTGAATTTAATCAACACATTTTTTTGAGATTTTCCCACCAGAACTTAAAGCAAAAAAACCTGAGCTCCAGCAAGTACACTCTCTCCATAGACCATATAAAAAAACCTTATTAGACAGGTCGAAATTTTATCTGCCCCAGTGGTGTCATTTAATAGTAACCAAGAGCAGGTATCTATGAAAGTCTGCAAGAATATGCAGGCTGGCATGCCGTGATAATTTCTTTTGTGCTCTCTCTCAGCCTCCAGGAATTTGCAGCTCAATGTCTTTGAGCACATCCATAAAGTTGGATGGGGCATTTAAAAATGAAATGCATTAAGATGGCTGCACTGTGCTTTGGTACTTAGCTGAGAACCTGAAGTTAACYAGGATGGACCCGGGCTCTGTCCATTTCATACACTATGATGGTTCCCAATGAGTAACGATCATGTCATTGAGAAGACATAAACAAAAAGCAGTAGAGTGGTAAAGCCCAAAGAAATAAGCTCAGTCGTAATCATGCACATTTAGCTAGATTTTGAGTGAATAACAGCAGCAATCCATGAATAAGAACTAAACAAAATACAGATAGAAACGCTGCCAACTAGCTCAAGTGAAGGTCATCTACAAAATGCAAGGAACCCCTTACACAGAAAGCCAAGTAGCTGTCATGTAGCAACAAACTTTGGTCAGGATGTATTTACACTCAAAGATATTTTAGGGGAAAAAAAATGCTGTGTATCTCATTCATCTCAGACTTCTTACCTCTTTGGTTTTCTTACTTTGCAGAGAAGAAGGATTTCTGTTAAACTCAAGTAGCATTAACTCAGGTGGAGCTTTCAATAACATCTCAGCTACACTCACAGACATTTTTACTTTACTCTTTTTAAGAGAAATGCTAAGTGGAAAGCTTTAATCACCTGCCAATTTATTATTTTCTTAAGAAAAACTAAGGTTGTGTTAATGGCCACTGGTAAAAGTGCTATTATTAGTCAATATTGAGGAAAGGAATCCAAAGACTGAAGAGGCTTTGGAAGGAAAAGACTGCTGGGAACCCTAGATTAATAAAAATCAGATACTGAAAAGATCTATTAAGTCATCCAATCAGTTCTCAAGCTAATATAAAACTGCTCCCAACAACATAGTTTCTAGTGCTTTTTTCCAAACTGGATTTAAATGACATGAGCAATGGGGTTTCTGCCACTTCCATACATTCCTGTAGATCACCCTGCCAGGAATTTTTCCCCCGCTGTTCTGCCTATATTGGCCTTTTCCCACCATTCTATGCATGTTAATGATCCTAAAGTATTTCCTTTTCTTTTCTTTATCATCTGTTATTTTGATAAGATTTTCATTAATTTTAATTTTTAATCTTCTTATTTTTATTTTAATGATGTAAGAAGGAAAAACAAAAAAAGAGAGAGATTTAACCACTTCTGAATTATGGGTTGTTTGGAACATCCACTGAGTTTTTGATCCAAATGTCACAACTAGTCAGTAATGGTTTGAAACCCCTTAATCTTCAAAGTATTTGGAATGTTTTATTTTTTCAGCTGGACATGTATTTTTCAGGTGAAAAGAGTTATCTGTTTTAATGGAATCAGATTGATTCCCTTTTTTACTCACTTTCTTCCTTTTGTCTGTTTTTCTCTGATAATTCTGGAGAAATACATCCCTACAAAGCATAAGCTTATTGCTGTTCATTAACATTTTTGCATAAAGATGCAATCAATTATTAAGTGAGTTTTTTTGAGGAGAACTAACTTTTGCACACATTTGTTTGAAGACTCCTTTAAGAAGCTACCTTGACCATTTCTTGTTCCCTTTTGTTCTTTTTTCCCCTATTGGAAACCTGTATTATATCTTCATTGTTCTTTTCATCTGAACCTTCTTGTAATTCCTTTCCTGAAAAAGATCCCTGTAGAAAAAGTTTTCCACCTGTGAAGAGCTTAAAGAATTTGATGATAATCCTCATCACACTGCAGGATCAGATCAAGGTTTAAAAAATAAAGAGGGGATAGGTTAAAATTTATACCCCTAAACATAAATTTGTGTTTCAAATGTGCTTAGTACGCTACTACTTTTTCTATTGACAGTCCTGAAAGACAGTGGTCACTTCCTCTGGGGCTGAAGACAAGCCAGGTAGTCTTTATATTTTATTAGTATAAGATGCCATGAGAGTCTGAAGCACTTAAGTCAGGTCTAAGTCTTCAAAAAAATTCTTAACAAGTGCAGTACCCATATTTGATGAGGAAAGTTGAATAGTTTAATGGGAAGGGACTTCTCAATCAAAAAAAAAAAAAAAAGAAAAAAAAGAAAAGAAAAGGAAAAAAAAACACATCAAAATCATACCAAGACCAAGTGATTCAATATACAACATGTTGCTGTTTTTTAACACTAAGGACAACTAAACACTGCAACAGCTTACCTAAAGTTATGACAAGTTCTTTACTGCTTTAAACCTTTAATTAAATTTGAGTCAGTTTCTAAAATTATACTTTAAAATACAAATAGAAACCACTGGCCTAAGGCAAAGGCTACTTGGAGACTGGACGGTTTGATTTGTGCCATATTACATTGCTATAATGATCATATCTCAAAATCTATGGATTAATTTTATTGGAATAGAGGTTCACATTCTGTCCTGAAATTGTGCTAAGTAATCCAACAAAAAAATATAAAAAGAGAGAAAAAAATAGATAATTCCATTCAACTCTTGTAATTAATCCATAATTAAGAAAAGTAGAGGAGTCTAGTCATTTTACCCATGTGCTTTCTAATTTTACCTTCATTTTCTATTAGAAATGCTTTATTAATTGATTAATATTTCTACTTGGTAAGCTTGAGGCAGTTGTACAGCTTTCCCTAATGAGCAGACTTCTTAGTCTGGTGGCAAATTACCAATTCAAACCATTTGCCAGGCGCAAGACAGGAAAGCTGAGTTCAATGCTCCATAAATCTTAGGACACAACAGTATAATATTTCAGCAAAGATGAGCACCAGGATTTTTTGGAAGCCCAGAAATTGATAAAAACCTCTCTGATCCCATCTTGCTATGTAACAAAACAATCATTTCTTTGTATGTCAGGATGAGAAAATGTATATAATATTTGAGAAAAACTAAATTTTGATCACCACATACAAAATAAATTTAATAGAACTATGTGACTTCCATGGCGACCTGAGATCGTTTATTCGCTCCCAACTGACTAAGTTTAGAACCACTGTGGTTTTAGTCTAAAGGTGAGATTGAGGTTAAAATTGTATATTTATTAGAAAAGACTGACTTCCTGATACAGCCTTAAATTATTAGTATTGAAATGATGGCATTAACATAATTTGTTGACAAGGAAAAGGGGGTTTGATTAAGACACTAAGTGCAGGGTCACAAACTCTAAATTCATTTCCTGCCTCTGGTACAGATTCTCCGTGAAACCTTGATTGACTAGATATATATTCTTACACCTAAGTACACATTCAGATTGTCTAATTTAGGCTCTTTAGAGTATCAAGTTAAAGGAATGGAATTCTTTCTTAAGTATTTAAAATCTCCTTCAGAGGGACCTGTCTCCAATGCCTGTAAAAGACGTTTAGGTATCCAATTTTATTGGTGTGAGGGCATGACAGGTTCTCTTTAGTGATTATCCTACCTGTACTATGTACCTAGAATATATCCCATAAAAAACATTTACAATGGTACTGGGCTCAAAGTACCATCAGAGAGAAATTCAAACTACTCACAATACATTGCCACTTCTTTCTAGATATTCCTCAAATAAATCATTGTCTCCATTTTAGGCCACACTAATTCCTTAGGATCAATGTGAAATTCCTGCGAAAAAGATTATTGAAACTAATGACAGAAATATCCAGTTTCAGGACGACTTAGTAGAGTGAAAGTAAACCGTCATAATTCATTTGAATGATGCATAAATTGGATAGAAATCCAAAGACAAACTTCTGGAAGCAAAAGTCAGAGCTCTCCAAATGTATCTCAGTTAGTAACAGATGCTCTCAATGTGAACATTTCATTGTATATCTACTCTATAGCCCAGAGTATCTTTTCATGCCCTTTCCACTGTCACAACATTTACTAGTTTGTACCTATTATACTGCTATAAGATAGGAATTTAATTCACAGTTTAACAAAATTCCCATGAATTCTGAATGCTGTCAGAAAATATAGTAGCATACCTTAAGACTTTTGTATGTTATTTTCCATGGTAGTAAACAGGTAAATTTTAAGTAGGCAAGTAATAACAAGTGAAGTATTATTACTAATAGACAGTTATGTCTATTATTAATTCACTTAAATGYAAGTGTTTAAAATTCTCAGGTTTGTCTGATCACTTTTCTGGCTTTGGTCACAGCACTAAAGAAAATGACTTGTCATCAACCTGTAGAAAATCATGGGAAATCTGCAGAAACATTCTCCTGCATGGGTCAAGATAGACAGTGCTCTTTAGCTTGTCTAAGCTAGTTATCCAGGTTTACTTTATAGTTAATGTAGAGACAGAGATGTCTCTACAAGAGAACCAATCCTATCCCAAAACAAGTTCCTAAGATAAATGAGTTAACTTTCTCTTTAGAAGTGCCTTTGTTTCCACAGGCTACAAAGAAATAATAGCCAGGACYGAGACTAGATGCCTTACAGCAGAGATTAGGTCAGATGAATCCCACCTGGTTACTGGGCTTTGTCTCTTAAGGCCTATGTACTTAGGAACGTAATTATCTTGTTAGTTATAATCACGAAACTCTGATTAAAGCCAATAAAAGCTCAACACAAACAATGGATTGAACAGTACAACCCCAGAGGAACTGCTGGCTCTAGGCGACAGCGTGATTGAAAAAACAAATGCTTCTATGCAATCTTGTGCCGCAAGGGATACGTATAATTCACATTTCCTTTTATCTGAATGCTGAACTGCATCTTGGAAATGGTCAAGATCACAGCAGCAAGCAGGGTGCTTTCATGTTTGCAGAAGGATATAAACTCTCTTAGCTATTGTTTCAAAATACATAAAGTTTTCTTTTTTTGTCAAAAAAACAATCAGGTAACTTTTACCAGTCAGGTTGCCGCTGTCTAACCCTTCTCATCTCGTCCTTTGGCATCTCCGCAGGGTTTCACATCAGCAGAGCTGTGCTGAACGTCTGGGTTAGGCATGCAAGTTGCTCCATAGCAGAACAGCTTAAGCTGGCGTGTTTCAGAATGTGCTTTGCAGATCGCACGTTTCCCTCAGCCTCTCCATTCATCCGAGCGGATAACGTAGCCTGGTTGTAATGTGACAAAAGTTATGCAAGTTCATAAATCATTTGTATTCTTCCTCATCAAACTGGGGGCCTTGGACTGTGATAATTTCATCTGGGATTCTCTATTTTGCCAGTATATTTTTCAGCTGATTTATGACACTYGCACTAAGAAGTGTGTGATCTCTAAATATCTGGAAGGGAAGCCAACCGCAACCGAGTACCTTCCCCTTTAACTCACAGATGTCAGTCCCTATGCTTTTGAGGGTGTGAGTGATTATTAATGGTCTTTTATGCTGGCTTTCTTAACAAAACTCACACTGGCTACAATCACAGAATAAATAATATGTCTGTGTTTCCTAGCCTCTGGCTGCAAAACAGTGCTGTTTCACAAGTGTTAGTAAGGCCCAAATACCTCATCTTGCTCCCTGGAAAAGGATATGTATGAAATTTTCTGTTGGAAAAAATAAACTTATGACACAAAGTAACTTTTATGTTTGGTTCTCTAAGCTATTTCTTTTCAAGAAAAAAGCATAGATTCTCCTGGTATGTTTTAATATATCCTGAGAGGGAACTTCTCACATATTGTTGGTTTTCTGCAGAGTTCTTCAGCAGTGGGCAGCTTCATATTTATAAGCATCCTTTAGGAGTAGACTCTGTGTTTTACATAGTGCTTTGAAAATTGTGAATCATCAAGTATTTACATATTTCATGCGCTGGTCAAATTCAGAATACACTGGTATGCACAATTACCAAGTCTTCACCAGGCATTTGATCCATCTTTCTTTCATGTCTTATCATGCATTGATAGGCATACATAAGCATGCTTCACAGTACAAAGAACAACCTATATCTTTCTTGCGATATACATAAACCAAAAAATAACATATTTTACCTTTATTGCACAACATGTTGGTTGGTTTCAGCTGATCGTCRTCACTATAAACTTCTCAGTGGTATCTGCAGTGTCTTCTGTAGGAAGAGCCTCACAAGCTCAATTTAAATCAAGAGAGAATTGAGGCCACATGTTAATATGTCATTCGCGTGCCTTGCTGCTATGCTCTGCATTAGTATCATCATTTTCCTTTGGAATCATTTCTGTGCAATGATAATAGCAAATATATGGCACCAGAATTATCTTGGAAGTGTGATATTTACACTTATCTTGGCCTTGCCTGAGTGCAGAAATCTATTTGCTATGAAACATGTGTGGTATTTTTGAGGCAAAAATAGCTGGTCCTTGAACAGCCTTGGAATGAAGCCATCTTTGGTAGATGAGATGTATTCCTCCACTGGAATCAGCACACTTGRTTGTTTCAGTGGAGTATACTTTTTCTCAGACTCGTAAGTATGCATGCATAGAAAACACTAGACTGATTCCTTTTACATACCTTATACGTGATCATCTGTTCTACCTTTCCTCTGCCATTTCTTTTACCTAACTGAACCTCCAGATTTGGAATTCTTCTAACTGAATTCATACCATCAAGTTTTCAATATCTTAGTTAAGAGAAATGGTCACAAATATGAGCATTATAGCACCATTTTTCTTCTGGCTTTTCAGTGATAGAAATCACAATACTACTTGGTATATATGAATAAAGAAGGTAAAGAAAAGCAGAATGATAAATGAAATGACTTTATTTTAAAGGTGTTATCTAGGCATTTCTTTACTTACCAACTAATTCAAAATATGCACATGCAATTGCTCCTCTCAGAGTAGTGTCTTAAGTGACAGCAGTCATGAAATAAAATATGATTGTATTAACAGCCCGGATAACTATATATTCACAGAATTATATCAATTCCAGTCAAGGTTTAAACCATCTATTCAGCTATCTCAGGTTTAAAGCATCTKTTAATACAAGCTGCAGAGCCTTTTCTGTGAATAAGAGCCAGTGTAGGGTAGGTAGGCACTAAATTTTTTACCTTAGTGCTGCAGAGAAGGTAAGTCTAAAATTACTTGAGTTTACTCCAGAGCTATCTTGAGGAACATGGATGACCACAGGAACTGCAATAACAGTTCTTATTGTATTTTTAAAAAGTAATATATGTGTCTTTTCTCCAGGCTGATACATTTTCAGTTAACAAGAACACCACATCATTTTCAGTTTCAAAAGATGGTGACTAAGGCAAGGAGGGGAGAATGAGAACTGATAATTAAAATGCTGCAGAGAAGTGAATAGAAAATTATTGCACTCCCAAAATAAGCACAAAGGAGCACTCAGTGAAACTATCACATAGAAGGTTTAACAAACATATTTTTTTTTCTCTTTGCAGAGAACAAAATTACACTGTTGTTCATCTCCATAAAAAATTTTGGATGTTAAAAGCATATACTAGCTGAAAAGGAGATAGACAGATTCACGGTAGTCCAGGGAGTGCTCTTATAAATGATGGGCCAAAGACAAACTGTTTCAGGACATTCCAAACCTGCTGATGGCAGGGTGCTGGAACGGGGCAAAACAGAAAGTTCATTTTACCTGGCAGCTTCCCTGTGCACTACTCACAGTCAGTCACAGGCAGATTACAGGGCAAGACAGAAATCATTCTGCAAACTGTTACAGCCCTATCCCAGCAGCCAAAAAGGTATACTTGAGATATCTCTAAYGATCACAGACCACATCCATCTAGATTGACTGTAGATTTTTATTAAAAATAAAATGCTTTCAGGTCCTTCTGTTTGGAAGAAAGCCTCAAAACAGCTTCCAAGCAATTATCCTGGCAACGTAGAAGCGATCTCATTAAGTGCAGCACTGCCTGAAGTTCAGGCACCTTCTCTTCACCAAAGCCATTATGGCCCATAGCCATGGGGGGATATCACAACTCGATATCAGAAAAGACAGAGAAGTCTAGTACAACAGGCAATGAAAGGCTATAAAACTGCCCTCTCCTACCTGAAACTCTTTGAGAATCTAATCCAAAAATGGCTTTGCCACAGAGACCTTCAGTGATCTGGAATGGGGTTTGTGCTTGAAGTGTAATTGTAGGTTGGAGCTGGAAGAGGGATGGGTTTAGTTTGCTCTTGGGAAGTACAGTATCTAATTCAATGGCATAAGGGAATTAGTACCATATGTATAACACCCATGCTCTTGCAAAACATGCAGAAAGAAGTCAGTCAAAACCTCAGATTTAATTCTTCTTCAGCAGTGATGTAGCTACTGCTATTAGTTTCATTCTAAAAGCCATTGAAATGTTTGTGGAATGAATCTGTGTGGTTCTCTATGGTTTTGTCATATTTTGCGCGAAGTCACTGCTTTGGCTTTACTATAGATTTGAAGTGTCTCACCCAAGTTTGAACCTCAGCCTACCACAATTACAGTGTTAGAGTTGATCTGACTTCTCCCAGAAGTCCTGGTGGGCTATTTTTTTTTCCCTCTGATAAAACTGTGGAAATGTCATTGTATTGCTGCTGCTGGTCTCGTGTTCATGTGTTTGATTGGCTGGCACTGAAAAGCTCGTATCACCTCCAAGCAAAGGACTAACATGAAAATTAACCTTGTGTTGTTTATCTGGAGAAAACACGATTTAAATGGCTGGTCTTGGCATGTCCCAAAGAAATTGTGAAATGGATTTGGAGTCAGCCTTCCTCATCAGCTAAACTATGTGTGAGAGCCAAATAAAGGAAACTAGGGAAAGGTGAAAAAAGAAAACAAGTAATTAAATATTAGAAAAAGAAGAAAATAATTTTTTGATTTATACCACTTTTAATGTTCTTTGGCTAAAACAGAATTCATGGAATATGTAATTGAGTTGACAAATATATCGTGAGGCAGAGGTTAAATAAACAACCTCTGGTGAAAACTATATAGAGTAACTTAACATAATAAAATGCTGCATGAAGCAGAAAATTCTATGACAGTTTGGTACACGGAGTATTCCCTCTCTTTCAGTTACAGGGCATTTATTACCCAATAACTGTATCTTGATATTCAAGTAAGACAGATGATGTGGTGACAGATATTCAAGATTGTGAACTAATGTTCTGTCTTTTACACAGAACAAGAGAAGGCAGTAGAAAGTTTTGGGGGGGTTGTTTTTTGTTAACAACTTGCCTTTTTATTGCCTGAGCAATAAATGGAATTGAGCAATGGTTCCTCAAGGGCTGGAATGGGTGTTAGGGGTGAGGACACAAGATACTCCAGACCACTCTCTTCAGTTTTTATTTTAGACCTGATGTGTCTCTAAACCCCTAATATCGGCAGGGGAAGTGCTTTGACCCTCCTCTTTTCCAGCATTTATATAGTCTTTTAAAGAACTTACCAGATGACTGCCTATCTTCCAACTCAGTCTAATAAGAGCATGTGATATTTGTGAGATGGGACTTTATTTTAAAGGAAACTCTTAAACTGCATTTGGGACTTACTCCTAGATCATGAGTAGCTGAACAAACTGACTGAGCAGTAAGGCACTCTAAAGAGTCCATCTAGATAGTTATGGTTTTGCAATAAAGCAAAGGCTACTATTATATTAATGCCAATCTACAACTTTTCAGATGATCAGCAGAGGCTCTATTAGGGTGAGCTGAACTACTCTCAGTATTTCTTAAGCTATACTGAATAGGGTTTAATTTGCTTGTCCATATGCAGCCATCTAATGCCCCTGATGTCCCCTAAATTATCTCATTTCACCTCTGGCAACTCCAGAAAAGCATAGGTCTGTTATAGTCATGTGTTATCTTCAATCAGATATCTCAGATACCTCAGGTATTGCAAAAGACATTAGCTGTTCTGTGAGCATCTGAATTAAACCCTGTCTCCTGATAACTCCTGATTGTAATGGAATCTTAGATACCCAGCTCACATACCGCCTCCTACCTTGTAGATGTTTAGATCCTGAAGTTGACCTTGCACCAGATTTTACTCTCCCCTCAGAGAAACAAAATACAAAGCAATTTTGTAGCATATTTCTCTAGCTTTGATACATTTATACAAAAGATTTGGACTAGTCATATGAATTAATTACTCACATAAATACAGTTTGATTAAATCATAGAATCATGGAATCATAGAATCAATCTCTTCGAATAGGTAGCTCACTTAAGACTAAGCCCTCTGTTGACTTTTAGTCAGCGTTGGATCATTTGTCTAATAAATGTATCGCATTACTCATGCAATTGCATGAATARCTAACCATGAATTACTAAGAGCAAGGTTTTATAGCTTCGTGTGGACATACCAGTTGCCTTCCCGTTATCCTCAATAGCTGTTTTCGGTTTTCATTAAACATGGCAGCTCAGTCTAGGTAAAAATGCTGAAAAAGATATCACTGAAGTTACAGTTGAAATTACAGTTACAGGTGTAACATAAACCATTTCAAGACTGTCAAAAGCCAACACAAGTTCTGCCTTCTATGTCATTCACCCYTGGCAGTCAGAATATCACATGCGGTACACATAAGGGGGTGTAAGATGRCTGGTCTTAGAGCCTTGTTCTTTTATACTACCCATAGGATTAATGATGTCTTATGTGTGTTACGGTTTTCTTTCCAGGATGCCTTTCTAACCAGTTAAATTAGGATCACTTCCCAGAGCCATTCTGCCAAGCAAAATACTGTCACATAAAGGAAGTTTTACCCAAATTTAAGGAAGAACTTCTTTACAGTGAGAATGACAGAGCACTGGAACAGGTTGCCCAGAGAGGTCGTGGAKTCTCCTTCTCTGGAGATATTCAAAATCCACTTGGATGCGATCCTATGCAACGTGCTCTAGGTGACTCTGCTTGAGCAGATGATCGCCAGAGGTCCCTTCTAACCTCAAACATTCTGTGATAAAAAAGGATCTCAGGCTCCAGAGTATTCTAATCTAGAATATTTTGATAATATCACAAGATTCTCAGAGCTGAATCTTAAAGACAGAAATTCTTGAGGGAAAAACTGGGATATAGAGAGGCCTATTGCCTCACTATAAATAAATAGTACTGCTACTAGAGTCAATCCAACACTTGAATAAAAAAATGTTTTCACATATTTTGCCTAAATCCTGCAGTTTTAGCACATCCAAGAAACAATTCTGTCTTTCAAACAGTGTTCTACTTCCAGGGTGCTGTTAGCCTAGGAATTTTTTCTCCAAGCAGTAATTGTTCCCTTTCTAGGGTAGCATGAAGCATTCATCCTGCTACATCCTAATAGTGCAACAAAAATAATTCCTTAGAAAAGACAATCAGAGTTATTCTTCTCTCCCTGATTGCTCTCTCTGAGTCATAGTGTATTTAAAAAGGCCAGATATTACATTTCAAAAAGGTGTCCTTATGCTCTCTGTTAAGAGGATAAGCACAAAAGCTCCCTGTGTCCTCTTCAACCCCTTAAAAGCCTAAAGCAGCAGCCAAAACCTGACCTTGTTGGACAGCAGGGCAGCAAAGAGACTACTCATCCCTCGGTGCTCAACAATAGAAGGATAAATGATCTGGAAGAAGCAAGGTGGGCCTTAATCTTATGCCTTTGTGATCACACAAAATGATGCACAGAGCAAACCTTCATGTCAGAAGTTTTCCTCTTTCTCTGACTGAGCTTATCTCAACCAAATGACCTTTGCAAGCAACATTTACAAACCTGCTTATAGGGACTAGTCTATTCACTCTTTCCCCCCTTCAAGCTTCCCAGGGGTATTGTCCACCTCCCTGAGAGACTTTAGAAGTATAGAAGATAGAGTAGCCTTGAGGACTAAAGATTTACCTGTATGAAAATTAAGGAAAAAAATAAAAGCTGATCATTCAGTCCCCAATATCAAACACTTCCAAGAGTGAAAAGGCTGAAATACCCAATTAACAGCTTCAGCAGCATGTCTTTGAGCCTTGCTTGAGATCCTGCAAAATAATGCATACTGTAGATAGCATTAGTCAGTTTATTGGCTTGCGTTCTTCCAACATAAGAGCAAAGTAATTCATATTTAAAGCATGAAAAAACACCTAACAGTACATAACTAAACTGTCAGCTTTTTTTCTTCAAGTTCTCATTTACTTCCGAAGAGGTAGAAATGGTCAAAAAAACAGAGACACCGTGATGACTTGCGAGCCAACACATCCCCATTGACATGTCCACCATCAGTCAGGGAACAGGAAAAAAAACTTACATTAATGTATCCAAGGCAAGTGGCTTTAATTTAGCTAACTGTCCCCTCACTTCTTAAGCATTTCTCTAAAGTGTTTAGTATCAACCTCTATTGGAGATGGGAGCTTGACCTAGCTTGAATACAGATTTAAACCATTATAGGATCTCCAGTGTCGCCACAACTGTGAAAGAACTGAATCAGCTGAAGCCAAGGAAATGATTGACAGCTGAGCCCATCTTCAACGAGAATTAAGTTATACAAATCTGAAATGAGAAGACTTGGATTTTCACCTAGTTTTTTCCTTTTTTYCCCGATATAAGTTCTTCATTGTTCTGTGTTCTTAGGGAGTCTCGTGGTTTGGATTAAAATCATCTGCAAAAGTTTGTGTTATAAAGTCAAATCTTTCCTGTGATGCTTACTATTGTGTAAGGGGGGTTTAAAAGATTTTTTTTTTTTAAATTGCATTCAATTCCTTGTGACATTTTGGAGAGCCTTTTGTATTTACTTTTGTTATCATGCATCTGCAACCTCTTGATGGTCACAAATAGCAAGAACTGACCTGCGAAACATAGTTTCCCTGAGAATGCATCTCAGAGGGTTTGCGATCTGAAAATCATTGCCTACAAACCAAAACAAAGAAAATAGAAGCATATGGACAGCTTGGGTCCCCTATTCCATCCCGCGAGATCTAAACAGCTGATATGTCACCATGAAAAGACAGAATGTTTGGACACCTGTGCCAGCCGAGTATCCATCCAAGATGTTTCATAATCACGCTTATTTATGGAATCTGAATAGGATGCCAAGTCAGGTGGGAAAATAGGAGACGGCGCTTAAGTCATAGTAAATATTACCTGGTAAGGGGCAGGGGGAAGTAGCAGTGTTGTCAAGTTGAGAGTAGGGGGTGAGAGGGAGCAGGAAATTACAGAGGGAGATTAGATCCTACATATAGCCAGAGGAGTCAGCAGGGAGAGGTAGGTGGTAGAAGAAAAATGGAAGGTTTTCTGAAAGYCAGGGGTAAAGGAAATAAACTAAACACCATAAAAACAGCTTACAGAGTCCCAGGCTCTGAAAGCTGCACCAGCAGTAAGAGAAAACAGTCAGACAGTGTTAGCCTCCGCAGGCATGGATGGATGCCACAAGACTGAATGCAAAAGAAAACACTAACCTGGACTGGAGGAAAATGATGAGGTATCCTATCTGCTCCCTGGCTTTCAGGGGATGTTATTCAAAGGTAGGAGAGAGGAAGCACCTGGGCACCTGGTTAACTTAAGCCTTGGAATGTCATTTGCATGGGAAAAAGTCACCAGAGAGGCAAACCACTAGAGTAACAAATGACGAGTAAACGAGAAGCTGAAATAAGAGAAGAACAGACTTGAAATGGTTGATAGGGATGCTTTCAAACACAGCTRGTCACCTCATATATTCTCCACAAAACTTTCAGTTTCCCCCGTGAGTCCTGCCCATGCAGTCTTTGTTTGACACTCTTACCAATCTATGTTTCCTAACAGCTTTTCCAACTCCCATTCCCTTTCCTGACATCCTTGCCAAATTCAGGCAGTATCTTTCACTTGTTCCCTTCCCCACATCACTTACCAGAACATAATTTTCACAACTTGAGGGTGCCAGCTCTGTGCTGTGCCTTAAAATGACATTAAGCATTATGTGGATCAGTGGAAGCTAGAATATTTTTTTTCTGATGGAATGAGGGTGGAGGGATGGGAGAGAAGTAGGAGGCCTTGCAAGTGAGCCTTCCTTAGCTGAACATCCTATAAGAAACATATGATAATGTAATCATCACAGATATTTGACAAATGCTACTCAGTTCATTTTTTCCCCTGCTGATGACATATCCCAGGCTTTACTCTGAGCTTCCCAAAGATAGATTGTGCACACAGGAAGTATCTAGAGGAATGCAAAAGCGAAAAACAGAAACACTACATTCAGGAAAGATTCCTTCACACTGTATTTTTCAGCAAGTTCTTTAAAAGAAGTTAGTAAAATAGTTAACACAAGCCAAGGTCATCTGAAAGTAAACAAGTATTTTGTCATGAATAGTAACTTTTTTTCAGTTTTAGAACTTAAATCACAATCCATACAGTAGCTGAAAGTAGCTTTGTTTTGCTTCTTTGGTGGCATAATTTACCCTTAATTTGTCTAACTGGGAAAATTTAAAGGGAAGTCAGCATTAAAAAAGAAGAAGAAGAAGAAGAAGAAGAAGAAGAAGAAAATTAAAGAGAAAAATATCTACCGAAAATCACATCATACAGTTTATGATTAATATGGTATCAATTGTTTATGATTAGTATGTTATTAATTGTTTATGATTAGTATTGTATTGAGCTGTAGCAATAAGTGCTTTTAAAAAGGGATAGTCTAGAAGCTGCAAATGAAAATGTCCTAGAAGCTATAGATGAAAAAAGAAATCAGAACATTTTCAAGAAGAAACTAGGAATAACGCTTACCACAGGTGGTGTTTTTTTATTATTTTAACAGTGTATTATCAGAAAATGAGGTACTTTTGAAAATATGATYTTAATTTTYTAAGTTTTTTAAAATAAATATCCTTGGAAGAAAAAGAAAATTTTGAAGAATTTTCATTGAAAAAAARATAAAAAGTTGTTATAAGTTATTTTTCCTTATTTTCTTCCTGATTWACAACTTTTGTTGAATGGGAGCCAGTAACAAAGTGTGAAAAGCATTTTTCCACGTTTTCAACTTGTTACCCAACTGGAAAGAATAGAAAGCAAAGGATCAGAGGAGGTACATATGATAGAAGATGAGGAAGGAACGACATTTCTCAGAATTTCATCAGGCAAAGTAGCCTTTCCTATGGGAAAATGAAAAAAAAAAAAAAAAAAAAAAAGAGCCTTAGTTAGATATTTTATCAAAATAGGAAAATAGGCTGCCTTTCCAAACAGATTTTCAGGATCTTTAAATTGTCTCATTTGGCAGCAGAGGAGCTAGCAGGACTATACGCTTAAAAGCTCACATAATAGTTGAGCCATCTTGTTGGGTTAAATTTCCTTGGACAGTGCTCAGAGAGAGTTCAAGGCTTCCCATTCCCCAATTCTCAACCCGTGCTGAGGAGGCCACACTTTGATGCCTGGGCTTTCATGTTGAAAAAAATTTAGAGACTCTCCTTAAGATGTTTTACTTTTTACAGAKTTTACATTTTTAGCCCTACTTAGCAATGCATCAGTTTTATGTTTGGACCCCAAAATGCCAGRTGAGAGGGAGGATATTCAGAAAGTCCCTGTGTTTATTTGACATTCCAGAATGAATACATGTTGTGTGGACAAAAGCGATGTTTTACAAGTTTTCACATCACATTCTGAAATAAGTGTTTTCTTTATAATCTATGTATCTTTATATAGGCTGTAGGCCAGGCTAAGCAGTGTGATGCAAAGGCTGGGCAGAGGCCCTCTATTCACAAAGCAACACTTATTTCACTTAATTTTACATGGCTATCTGTACCACTAAGATCGCTCTGAGGGATATTTTACACACATCACACAGTGTGTGTTGTGCTCCTGTATCAATCTTGTATTTTAATCTAATTTGTGAAAACTAGTAGGTGGGACCAACAAATCTAACCAACACAGCAGTGATAGCACAGAGGACAGCTCTGGAAAGGAAACCTACAATCTTCTCTATTTGACATATCTTGCCATCAACCCTTGTTGTTGCCAAACATCATTACTCTAGTTTCACAGTGTCATACCCTGAAAGAGATTCTTTGGAAAGTGGTAGCAGAGCAGACCATTCTGGAGGGATGATATAGCGATGCTAACAGCTGTAACATGTCATAATGCCATGCTCTCTCTTTGAAATGTGCAGTGAGAAATAGTCTGTACTTCCATGGAAATACATTATCTGCCTTAGGAGTAAATGTTTCAAAGTATAGAAATTCAACCCTGATCCATTATTAACAGATATTTTAGCAGAAAAGGGGTTACTGGCAGAGTAGAGACATTTAACAGAAAGTTACTGGTAGAGATCCCAATATCCTTAATGTGGGCTGTATAAGATACTGTTCAACAAAAGCTTCTTTTGTAGTGCTTCAGCTTTCTCATTTGCAGTCAGAGAAGGGGGAAGGAGGAGGATTGCTGAGGGGTTTGGGTCATTTCTTGTAAGACAAATGCTCAACATGTTGCTGGCCCTTTGGCTTCTTGGGAAGTTTTGAATGAGTTGATAAGTCTGCATCTAGGTAAAAATGCAAGGGTCTAGAGCAGATTTACAGATTTAAGGCCCAACATTTTGATCCAAAACCATCTCTTGCACTRCTATTTTACAACAATCTAAAATTATGCAATATTTCCTTGACCAATTTCTAGACTTTTAATGCTCTATCTCTGTGTGTCCCTCATGTARCCTGGTACACCTCTCCCGTACATATAGCTTTGACTAATCAACGAAGTACAGCATTGACACACAAGCCCGGAGCATGCCTCTTTTGCATACTAATTGGCTTGAGCTCCACATCAAGCACAATATAGCCACTTTCTTCTAAAAGTAATAACAGAGGTTCTTCCTCTGCTCTTTCCATGCAGTATCCCTCCAACTAGAGCAGTCGCTCAGGCTGTAGGAGACGCCARGTCCTGGCTAAGACCAGTAACATCTCCCCTGCTCAAGTCAAATGATGAGGCAGAAGTGAACAGACATCCATGACCCCAGAAAGAGAGGCAGGACAAAACAGAGCACAAGCCAAAGGCCTAGCAAGTTGCCAAAGACTGATTGGCTGAGGGATAAGCTGGATTTTGTTTCTTTTCCCTAGATGTTTTTTGAATGAAAGAGACACTGCACAATGTGCATAATTACACATAATTACACGTAATTGCAGTGTTGGAAGTAGGACTAGAAGGTAAATTCCCCTTGATGTCCCCAGCRGAGTAGTCAAGTTTCCTGCATCTTTCTCCTTACAGATCTCATACTCTCTTCTGCATAGCAGCATGACTTTTACAGGAGCAAAAGAAACTATCTTCAGTTCCAGTTTACCTATAGCCTGATAGGGTAAGACTTCTTTGTAAAATGATGCATGAGCTAAAACCACCTCTGACAGAGGAGCTCCTGATACCCCACTTCATCAGCAGCTGCTCAACTATCGCATCAGATCTGCAGGCAGGCTTATCTGTCACCACGACTGCTGGCAATGGCTGAACAGCTTGAAGCCAGCTAATGAGTCTCCCTGAAGGAATACTAGCTATGTGCCTCTACAAAGGGGCAGGATTTTAAAATGCTGCCCTTCAGCATTTCCTGTTGAGTAAGTCTGACATTCRTTCACACAAATACTCATCACGCCGACCCTCACAACTGCCCTTCTTGCACGTCTAACTGAGCCCATGGGGAACGCTGCACCTAACTCAGAGTGGGGAGTGTTGCTCCAGSAGAAAGACTTCTAAAAATTATGAAGCAGTCAAGGCTGTCGACTTTACTAATCTGCTAAGCAAAGGAACTGTATAACCATCTCACAGATGTGTTGTCATCTTCTATTCATGAATTTTAAAGTGTTTTGGAAGTCACAGATGAAAGCTACTAGTGATCCATTGTTTTTTTCTGTATATGAAGAGCAATTGATTTTTAAGAGATTGCAGACCATTGAAAAAATATTTCAGGTGCCATTCTCAGTACAGTACCAATGTGTGTTTTCTTTAATTGTAAAAAATGTTCTTTTTGCTCTTGTTAGTTTGTCACACTTGCAGTGCAAATATGGCCAATGCTACATTGTTTTTAAATCTGACAAATATGAAACCAACAATACTTTCCCTTTATATTTTTTCTTCACTTAGAAACATTTTCCATCACTGAAGTTGGTAGGACTTTCAAATAATGGTAGGATTCTATCTTTATACATCATACAGTGTTTTAATTATCCATATGACAAGCACTATAAATTCGATATAAKATGAGAACAGTAGATCTCTCAGGAATTATTCTAGACAATAACACTTACCCCGAATAATATTTTAAATTTGAATCTATTAGTTATTTAATATTCATGAGGGTTGTTCAAATAAAAGAAGCCTAAAAGAATAATCTCACTTACATCCAGGGAGTTTTTCTAACAGCATCTGTAGATAAGAGTTAATTCCTGCTTATTTTAGAAAGTATTGGAGAGGGTGAAGATTTGTCCTTTTTCACAGTGTCATTTGGGGAAAAAACATCTTTGTGCAACCACAACATCCAGTCATGACATAATAGTAACAGCACTGCCTGGCTTTGCAAGTCCATCAGTAATGGGRCTATAGGGGATGCATCCACACAACCAAGCAAAGCAGGCAGATTRAATGACCCTGCTACAGTCCATCTCCACTAACCAGAAACAAACCTAATGATCTCCATGCAGGACTCTCCAAATTAAATTATATAATACATTTCCACTATGCTTTATAAACCATCTCTTAGTATATGATTTTCTTTTCTGGCTGATATATTTCAAGCATAACGTGAGATTTTTTTAAAAAAACGCTAATTTTATTAAATTAATCTGCAAAATATTCTTCTAYCAAGTAGCATATATATTTTTACTATTAGGTTCATATGCATATACCACATGCACTTGCRTTTAGGTTTCAAGACAGTTGCAGAAGTCATTCCTGACCGATTAAAGAGAATTCAACCAAAAGCCAAGGGAAGAAAGGCAGGAAGGGAGAGAGACTTGGGAATTAATAAGCAAAACAGACTGCAGCGAACTGGAATCAGGTGGACTTTCAGCCATTTTTGCACTTAAAACCTGAAAGAGCATGTCTAAAATTGTCATCATTGTGACCAGAACTGGGACTTAAACATGGCAGGAGTAACTCAGATGCTGAACTTCAAGAGTAGTGAAGCCCTCACATGTTCTCTACTCCTTCTATGGCCAGGGTACCTTGAAGTCCATAATTCTAGATGACAGAGAGCTCCCCTGACAAGAAAGATAGTTTTAAGGACATGTTTCAAACACTAATTTCAAATCTTGGCTCTAGTTTACCTGGGTTTATCTGCATGCCTGAGGTTAACACATTAAGAACACTTTGCAGTACTGACAACCTTGTAGTAGAGAAGTTTTTCATTGTACTGGAAGACAGTAATACCAGAGCTGGGTTGTTTTTAATTAAATTCATTGATTGTTCCCAATTCCTTTTCTTTTTTTTTTTCCTTTCCGGTGGAAATTTCACTAAGAACAGTTAAGCCTGTGAATTTTCCTTCATTTTGTTTGTAAACATGTCACCTTTATGCAACAATGTTCAAAATGAAGAAGCATAGACAAATATATCTCCTTATTGTAAGAAACAGCACGAAAATGACATTTTAATGCTGCAGACATAGTTTAGGGCAAATGAAATGAGTTATTAATTTCCCCCTCTATTTTACTGAAAATATCAAAAACAATAAAAATAAAATAATTTGCGAACTATGACATCTCACATCAGAGCTTTGGTATTGCTGTCAAGGAAAAYATAAGTCTTCAGCCTATTACAAGCAGAGGGCTTCACAATGTGCACATGGACGATTAAGTTTTCATCATCATTTAGCACTGCTGCAGTTCTCTTCTTACTGAGTTCACTAGTCAGACCAAAAATGAGCACTTATAAAATCTCACTCAAATTACTTGTATTAAAAAATTTGTGCTATAAATCACTTTATGCTTAATGTTCTAAACTCTACTAATTAAGAAAGAGGCAAGAGGGAAGCGAGATTACTGGTGAAAGCTGGGCAGAACAAATAAGTAAATGCTTACTCATTGCTGTAAAGAGAAGAAAGACCAGCTTAGCTGCAGCCAAGGCTTAAATTAAGCACTGATCAAATTAGATAAAATCTAAAATRCTGTCACAAGAGTTTCACTATCTAYGTCTGAAATTTTATGAGACCAGTTCTATCAGAATGAAGGAAGTGTCCAAGGATCAGTCCTACATGTTTGTTTTTGCAGAATAGCCTAAAAACTACCCTCTTCCTGCAAGAGCAGGTTTGGATATAGGAATTCATACTTCCTACCACTTCACCTGGAAAAGATTTTGATCCATKCTATTAGATCTTGTTAAGATTTAATTGACGTAACCACTTTGAGATAACAGTGTGAAGTACCTCTAAATACTGAAGTTATTCTTTGTCTTGAAAGCGTGGCTATTATGATTAAATAGAGACTTACTACAATTATCTCTAAGTTGCCAAATGATGGAAGCTGTCCTGCAACAGTGATTTTCAGCTTATGATCTACAGACCCCTGTGAGGACCATGAACTACTTCAAAAGCATCTGTGTAGGGTAAGAACTAAAAGCTAGGGGCTTAAATTCAGTAAGTAGGGAATCATACCTTTACAGGAAATTTTCTAGGTGTGTCCACCAATCAAAAGGACAAAAACCACTGTCCTGAAATATATCTGCTCCAGTCCACACTCTGAGGGTTAATGGTTTACACAGGAGTTCTGCTAAATGTCACAGTAGTTACTATGTTCTAATCCTGATCCCCAACATACTGTAGCTGCTGTAAAATATATAGTAATAATTTCCTGAGGCAGGGTAATGTATAAGGAATGTCAGACCAGGCTCTGGACATATTTGCCTTAGCTCTGTTTTATTAAAGTGAAACTTTTATTAAGGCATGTGGTGAACTGAGCAATCTGCATGATTCATGCAGTTATAAACCTATTGCTACACTCACAATAAATCAATGAGCCATTGTCGTATGTTCACTGTACAGTAGATTAAATAATAAGGGGAAAAATCAATGTGGAAGTATTATTTGGCCATATGAAAGTATTAAAAATGTACTCTAGATGTATTAAATGCACCAAACTGTAGTTCAGCTAAGCTTTATTCAATAAACATATTTCCTTGTATGCAGGGTATTTATTTACTCATGGCCTATATAAGAGTCAATATAATTAAGCAAGTTACATTTTGCTTTTTGCTGAGTTTTTTCTGATTGGAGCATTCTCTTGTGATTCACGCAGTAAAATTATGGGCCAAGGCTCCAGCCTTGTGGACTGTGACCTCTGCATACCCTCAAYGGTACTGCTTGGAGGGAAACGTGAGAAGGAACGACTCCATCAGGACTACGCTGTCATAGGAAGATGCTGATTCATCACTCCACTGATGCTAGAGTTGCAAAGAGTCATTTGGGGTTGGGGCTAGACAAAATGGTAGTGGTTTCTCTGCTTCTATCCATACCCCTCCGATKTTCTTTCAGCCTTCTTTGAGTTTTCATCTTCTTTGGGCACAAGAAGGCTGTACAAGCAGTTAAGGGGGGAAGTGAGAATAGAATGGATTAAAAATTTTCTTCTCCTCTTTCACAAGAGATGAGAGGCAATGAATGAAAGACTTTCACCAGTTCCTGGCTGGAGCTGTGGTCCATTTTAAGTCAAAGCAATAATACAGAAGTGGATACCTTCCATCAATATCTATGTAATATAAAGAAAGAAATGAACACCTTCATGTGTTACGCATTTTCAGAATCTGCACACAGCGGACGTTTCATGGTAAGAACATAAGTATATGTTTCAGTCACAAAGTTAAATGTTTCTTATCTTCCAAGATACCCACTTGCTGTGCAGTTTACTTAGATTATTTTAAAGCTTATTCTAACTCCATCAGTATAATTACAGTTCATTCCCATTATATTTCCAAAATCACCATCAGCAAAAGTTTTTTTTTCCTTGTTTAAGAACATTACGTTGAAATGTCTTTAAAATTACAAGTTTAATCAATGTAATGCAGATTCATTTTCCTTACAATTTTTCATGCAAATTGTTTTGGTTACTGTAGCTAAACAGCTGAATAGGTTGAACAGATTCCTCATCTTACCTCAGGGACAACCACTTACCATCAAGGAGTAGAAAGATCTGTGTGTCTCAGGGACTAAAGTTCACTACATGGCAACCACGGCTCTCTGAAATCATAACCAAAATATACTTTAAAATCTACAGACCCTGTACTTGATAATCCCCTTAAGGATGAATGGTCTGGAGGTAAATGGGAGATTTGAGTCTTGTCTCCAATTATTCATATTCTATCATCTCAAATAACCATTCCTGGAGTATGTTTCTTGATTGTAAATTAGACCAAACACAGACTCTCCTCAGATGGGTGACCAGTTGGGAGCTGTCTGGCTGCATGCCATTTTGTACGTCTTTCAGCAAAGGCAGAAAGTCAAATGCAACATCCAGTGCTATGGACATCATATGGATTTTGCTCTTTCTTCATGAGAACATGGAATCCACAAATCAATGTGTGTTGTACTCGCAGTCATCTCTGCTTCCTCATTGGTGACTGTGAGAATTAGGGTAATATTTTTGATTTATGTAATTATACAATATAAAACTAGTTAAGAAATTAAGTTTAAAATGTACAGTTTTACTTAGTAATTAATTTACTCTATCTGGGTGAATCCAATGTATGGTCACTTGCTACCTGTAATGTAAAAGACTGTGGTAGACATTCCTCATCACCAATCCCAGTCACAAACAAAAACATTTTATTCTTACTCACAACAGGTCCCAGGTCTTAAAGCGCTCACATGCTTTAAGGAGGAAGAATAAAACATCTACACTTTAAGGATGCCATCCTTCGGGGGAGAGTTCAACAGCTCATGCAATCTCCCTTTGCCCATCCAAGCCTACACAGGCCTCTTTTCTTCACCACTGATTTGGCAAGAGTGGCCTGAACTCTAAGAAAGGTGATAGCTGAATGAGGATTTCAATTGCCAGCACCTTCATATGTATGTAGGACCACATTGCCCAGCCTTTGGGATGTACATACTAGCAATGCCATTTTGAACCAAATAGAGAACTGGACAACATCCTTTTATCTTCCATCTCCTTCCAAGTTAGTAGACTAGTGACATTTACAAAGCCTAATTTAAAATTTTCAGGATATGCACAATGACAGTTGGCTACAGAATGAATATCACTTAAATTGGTTAAAGCTGTAAAGGTTAATCCCACTTGGTTTACAGACTACAAAGATGAGCTTGTAAATTCGGTGAATTTTGGCAGATTCATGATTTTTTGGCACACTGACTTTCTCTTAGATAATTTCTGGAAAAGAGATAGAAAAAATGACTATTTTTTTCCACTAAATAAATTAATTAATAGGGAGACAAGAATCTGAGGCTTCACTGGTACTCTGGCTCTACAGACATAAGCATTGGCATCAATCTCTTCACAGTTAACTAAAAATACTCATGGAGATGAACCAAAAGTCATTATATTAATTTACTCAACCTCTAAAGCCCTAGTTCCACCCGCAAATACTTCAAAGCTTCATATTTTGAGAAAATTTTATTGACTTGTAAGTGATTAAGAAACCATAAGCTTTCAGTGAGACTCAGTCTTTTCAAAATTTAAGCCACTTTTTAAAACAAGAAGCTGTAAAATTTCACAAACACATGCAAGTTCTCTCCTAGGAATGGTGGGACCAAAGTATGGAACAGCATTCCTGATACGTATTTCCTGATACATATCCTCATTGGATACATAATGGGCATACCAAATGAGAGAAAAAATGAGAAGAACTCCAATTTAAGAAGAGAAACAATTAATAATAATTCTGAGATAGCAATATTCCTATTTTTATATCTCTTATGTTAGTGTATTATTGCATGATGGCCTACTTTTCTCACATTCCTAGAGGAGAACAGTATGGATGTACACAAGCTAGCTCGGGGCAAGCTAGCGCTGTAATGAGAAATGGTATGACTAAATTGTCACATGAATGGGGTAGAGACCCTGGTGACAAAGGATACAGAGAAGGCAGAATTACTGAATGTCGCCTTTGCTTCAGTCTTCACTGCTAAGGGCAGCCCCCAGGAATCCTGCAGCCTGGACGTGAGGGAGAAAGTCTGGAGAAGGGAAGACTTTCCTTTGGTGGAGGAGGATGGGAATAGAGACCTTCTGGGCAGGCTAGACATCCACAAATCCATGGGCCCAAATGGGATGCACCCACGGGTACTGAGGGAGCTGGCAGATGTTATTGCCAGGCCGCTCTCCATCATCTTGGAAAGGTCCTGGAGAACTGGAGAGGTGCCTGAGGACTGGAAGAAAGCCAGTGTCACTCCAGTCTTCAAGAAGGGCAAGAAGGAGGACCCAGGCAACCAACCTGATAATCTTCTCTGATGGAATGACCAGCTGAGTAGATGAAGGAAGAGCAGTGGATGTTGTCTGCCTTGACTTCAGCAAGGCTTTTGATGCTGTGTCCCACAGTATCCTCCTAGAGAAGCTCAGGAAATGTGTGTTAGACGAGTGGACAGTGAGGTGGATTGAGAACTGACTGAAAGGTAGAGCTCAGAGGGTCGTCATCAGTGGCACAGAGTCCAGTTGGAGGCTGGTGGCTAGTGGCGTCCCCCAGGGCTCAGGACTGGGTCCCATCCTGTTCAACTTCTTCATCAATGACCTGGATGAGGGGRCAGAGTGCCTCCTCAGCAAGTTTGCTGATGATCCCAAGCTGGGAGGAGTGGCTGACACACCTGAGGGCTGTGCTGCCATTCAGGGAGACCTGGACAGGCTGGAGAGGTGGGCAGAGAGGAACCTCCTGAGGTTCAACAAGGGCAAGTGCAGAGTCCTGCACCTAGGAGGAATAACCATAGGCACCAGTACGAGCTGTGGTCTGCCCTGATGGAGAGCAGCTCTGCAGAGAAGCACCTGGGAGTGCTGGTGGATGACARRTTGACCATGAGCCAGCAATGTGCCCTTGTGGCCAGGAAGGCCAATGGTCTCCTGGGGTGCATTGGGAAGAGTGTTGCCAGCAGGTCAAGGGAGGTGATCCTGCCCCTCTMCTCAGCCCTGGGGAGGCCTCATCTCGAGGCCTGTATCCAATTCTGGGCTCCCCAGCACAAGAGAGACATGGAGCTACCAGAGAGAGTCCAGTGTAGGGCTACAAAGACGATCAGAGGGCTGGAGCACCTGCCCTATGAGGAACGGCTGCGAGAGCTGGGCCTGTTTAGGCTGCGGAAGAGCAGACTGAGGGGGGATCTTATCAATGTGTACAAGTACCTGAAGGGAGGGTGTCAAGGGGATGGGGACAAACTCTTTTCAGTTGCCCCATGTGACAAGACAAGAGGCAGTGGGCAGAAATTGAAGCACAGGAAGTTCTGCCTGAACGTGCGGGGGAATTTCTTCCCTGGGAGAGTGACGGAGCACTGGCACAGGTTGCCCAGAGAGGTTGTGGAGCTCCTTCTGTGGAGATCTTCAAGGCTCGCCTGGATGCAACCCTATCTACCATGCTTTAGGTGACCCTGCTTGAGCAGGGAGGTTGGACTAGATGATCTCCAGAGGTCCCTTCCAACCTTACTGATTCTATGATTCTATGCCCAGCATAACAGATTCTCTGAAGAAGTCATGTGTGTCCTCATTATGGTGCTCTCAGTGTGCCAGACTGGTTCGCTTGTATCACTTTGAGGAAGTGGCTGATATTTGGGAATCTCAATACATCATGCCCTGTAGATTTTCCAGCTGTGAGGTGTCATGGGAATCTCAACAGACTGCTCAACTGCATTGGACAGATGAGCTTAAAGTGCTTTATTTTACACTATTTCTCAGATATGGAAATACAGAGCCAAAAACCACTCCACTATTCAAGAGGAGATAACTAGTCAGTTGTCAGAATATATGTAGAATTTACCTCCTTACTCCATGATGAGTAGCTCCTCTATTAGATTAGAGAAATTCTTATGTGTTTGTGCTGCCCCTTTATTTAACTGATTAGGAACGGAAGAAACAGATTTAATTTCAATACAGCAAATATTAAGCAGATACATGTAAGTAAGAGAAAACCAAAATGTGGACTCATAACTATTGGTAAAGCATTAAAACCTGATTACCTTACACAGGTTGGCAGCTTAAAACCTGATTACCTTAGTTCACAAGAGCTTATGAAACTCATTCCCTTTTTTCCTTTTGCAAGGACTTATTCCCTTTTAACCTAAACCACTGGGTTTTATCTGGTTGGAGGTCAAACCACTGCATTTTCCCTGGCTTGCACCTGAAACCATAACTCAGCATAGACTTGCTTCATCCAGCCTCAAATCTTTAGAGTTGTGAACTTTGACAAACCTTTTAGAGAACCTGATGTGCTTTTCAGGTTTGTAATGAAACTCAAGCCTGAGTGAGTTTTGGATTTCATTACAAAAGTTTTGCACAGCTGCACTAAAAACTCAAACCAGGTTTCATAAAAGTACCTGTTGTATATAAGCCAAGGAGTCGCACTGGGAACTATATTTAATAAGTAAGAAGTTGTAGAAGTGCTGATGTAACTGTGTAAAAATGGTTTTTAAAATGTAGATTTGACATGGAAACCTCTTTTAAAAGAAGTGGAATATTTGATCCAGGAGTGTYGTCCCTCTAAAACCAGCGCAGTTCTAGTCCCATTGTAGTGCCATTCCTGAAGGAAGGACTTCAAGCACTGCAAAATTCAGCTCTTGCATACACTATTATTCTGCATTTCCTAACTGCCACAAAGCAAACAATAACAAAAAAAAAAAGAGGGAATTTCTAGCAACTCTGATGGGTAGGCTGCTTCTCCCATCATAACTGATTGCAAAACTCCCCCAGAGGGGACACTCTCACAGCTTTTCTCTGGGTTATAATAGCATTGTTTTCATCGCCAGCTGTTGGGTTACATAGGCTAGTTTCTTGCAAGAAAATCCAGATGCAGCCAAATTACCTAACCTAATTCTGATAGGAAATAGTTTCTACCCTGTACAAGCTAACTGAATTTCTTTCATTTCCTGCTCTGTTGCCCATGTCTGCTGAGATGCTCCTAGAAGATTCTGTTTGATCTTCAGTCCAGCTCTGAGCCTGAAGTTCATAGAAAAGAAAGAGCACTGAGTCTTTTTACTCTGTGTTTGTGTCMTATTAAGCGCTACAGGATGCTAGTCTATGACTGGAACTATCATGTTTTGCATAATAATAGTATTAATGACYGTGGCAATAAGTAGTGCTTTGTAGAACACCAGGGAGCTGCTTCAAGACTGAAAGAGATCGGTAGAGTTTTGATCCACCAAGGTGTTTAATACATGTTTGCTTCTGGATTAGGTCAGTTCATTTGATTAAAGTTAGTTGAGCRTACGTTTAGACTGTTTCACAAGCTGAAGCCCCAAAAGAGAGGTGCAAAAGCAAAAGCCATCCTCCTGTAATCTAGGCRGTGAGAGCATGCATATGGCGAGATCCAGGCTCTAACAGTGATCTCGGCCACCTTTGAAGTGAAGGAAGAAAAGGTCACACAGAGAGACTGATCTGTTAGGAGAGAACTGCCAGAGAGATTTAAACAGAAGCTGAAGTCAGCAATGGCATTTTTGAGTAGGAGATAAAGAATTTGAATGAGAGAGTTAAAACAGGGAGTGCCTAGGAAGAGAACACATCCTCAAAGCACAGACTGTGCAAGAAATGAACCCTGTTAAGCTAAGAATCTCAGAAGTAACCTGGGCAGTGTTTTTCTCTTAAAAGAAAAAAAAAAATACTGCCTATTGTCCACCAGTAGGTTAAATTGCACCCCTCAGCATGATTTGTATATCTGAAGTATAGGACATTATGGGGCCATTCAGAAGTGACACATTTCTCAGTGGATCAGCACAAATGTCCAGTAAGACTGTTTCTGCAGTTGTGTGACACTRAGAAAATCCAGTATTTAACAACTCTCTAATGAATACCTACACCTCTGAAGTGGTACAGTGATGTAGTTGTCTAACGTTATTGCATTGGGCAATAACATAAAGTATGTTGGAAAATTGGCTGGGTCAACACCTGCTAAGCATTTTTTTTCCTCTGACACTGTCTGTAATTATTAATCCGTATGGTTTTCCTTAACTTTTACATTTATTTTAGAACAGATTTTTTTTCAAATTTGATTTAAAATAAGCATCTGACTAAGCACCTGCCCAAATTTTAACATGCTACAAGATTAAATCACATGATTTACACACACTTTCTTTTTTCAGAGGTATGGCAACAGCATGCCTTACCTTACTGCTCAAAAGGTATGACATAAAGGTATGACATTTGCAAGTAATTCCTCTTGCTCGCTTCCTATATCCCCRTTTCCAAACTCTACCTCTCTTTTGTCGTAATAGATCATAAATTCTTCCRACCTGAGACTTTATACTTTTGAATCACTCAATGTATTTCATCATGCTTTCACATTCTCAAGTTTATCTATCTTGAAATAAATAATAAATAAACTCATAAAAAGCAAACAAAGGATTACATGAGACTCCACCTCCATTCATGGGCATTAAAATTTATTGCAGTCCAAATGGCTATCATTCGACACATACCAAAGTTAAATATTTAGCCAGCTCTACCTCTGTTGCACAGAAACTCTGGAAACATTTTTCTGCCGTAAACTTACTGTTATACTGCAATCGTTTAGAATACATATATATGCATGTTTATACATACATCCATATAAATAGATGCATATGTAACACACATATATCTGTACAGAACGTCCCACAGGCAGGAGGTCTAAGGCCAGATTCCATGCTGACTGACAGTATCCACAGCTCAGTACTTACAATGTAGGTCAGCACAGATTTTGCGGCCCCTTCTTCCTCTGTCCATCTATAGATGGACTTAGGCTTTCTTACAGCAATTGAGGTTGCTCTTGAATACGAGACTGTCAACTGCCAAGAGTATTGTGAATTAAGTCATCCATCAATATAGGCCACAGTACATTAGGTTCTGAGGTGAGAGCTGCTTTAAACTCAAAGTGTGGTCTCTGTGTTGAAAGGTAAAAGTTGTACCTGATAAGATATAGAGCTTTCCCTGTTTTTCACATCTCTCACATAAAAAAAAGCGTTAGCGAAGACATAGGGTTTTTCACTTAAGATCTTATGACTGCCTTTCCCTTTGTATAGGTTAATTAGAAGTGGAGGAGGAGTCAAGTAACACTAGCCTCCATCTGTTCTGCAGCTGCCACTGCTGAGGCTAAAGGTGCTGATTTTTTTCCAGTGTCATGCTAAACAGTAGGTGTGCTGGTTGGGAAGCATTATGTTGCTACTAGTATGAGACCCACTGCTCTCTTTAAAAATTTTTAGAAGAAGCCCAAGAGGTTTATTTGGCTCTAGAAGCTAAATAACTTTCCATTTATTCTCTTCTGCATTTTAAAATTGTTCACGTTAACTGTTTAGTTTACTGCCCTATTAAATAGTTCTAGCATTGTCCAGCTGATTTCAATACAGCTTTGCAGAGAAATAAGTCATTGGAAACTCTGGTGTATGATAGGGCTAATGTGACCTACTTGGTTTCTGGGCATAAGCTGAGCTACACCATGTCATTACAGTCAGATTTTTAGTCTTTTTTTTTCCTCTGCTGCTAGAGTAAGAATTTTACCGCACACTTGCTACATAGAGTGGACAAAGCTGGGGATTCATCTGACAGCTGTAGACATCTGTGTCTGAGCAGTCACTGTAATCAGTAGAAATCCACTTAATGTAGTCAGCTCAAGTACAAATCATCTCATCCTATAGATGTCCGAAATAAGTCAGGTGAATCACTTTCTCTATTGACAATAAGAGGAGCTGAGAATGACTAGCTCAAATGTAGACACACACATAGGCACCAAAAGTTAAGCAAAATTACTTTTCCCTTCAGTGACTTATTAAGGCATGGCAATTTGATTTTGTTTGACAGACTTAGTGCAATCATTGCAATTGCTATTATTTGCATTGCAATAACCTCTAGAGGCTAGGACCTACTTGCAATAAACCCTATACGGATAAAATTTCTTTGTCTTACAGATAAGGTCATCTCCCAAGTCTTTTTGCCAAGAGGGAACAACACAGTGAATGTTGAATCATGAGTAGGGAGCATTGAGTTAGTGACTGTCTGTACAAGTTGGACCTATGTAAGTGTTTAGGATCTGATAAGACACACAAAGCATGGTAAAACTGTTGATTGACATTACAGCAAAGACATTCTACTATTTTTGAAATGTCATGAAGACATGAAGCAGAGGAAAACCCAGATGACTAGAAAAGGACAAATATTATTTATTCCCATCTAAAAGAATGGAAAAAAGGAAGATTTAGGAAACTGAAAACAAGTAAACCTCACTTCAGTCCCTGAGAAAACTATGGAAAAGGTCCTCATGGAAGCTATTTTTAGGAATATGAAGGGCATAAAAGACCTGACTGAGAAAAGCCAGCATGGATTTACCAAGAATAATTCATACTGGACCAATACATTTGCCTTCTATGATGAAACAATTTGCTCAGTGAACAGTGGCAGAGCTATGGAAGTCATCTACCTTGATTTTAGCAAGACTTTTGACATGATGTTTCACAACATCATTGTTGACCACCTGGTAAGATATGGATTGGGAAAATGGACTGTAGGTCAAATGGAAAACTAGGCTTAGTCAGCGGTTGTTAATGGCTCAAAGTTGAACTGGTAGCCAAATGTAAGTAGAGTTCCTCAGGGGTGGATAGTGAGTTCAAATCTGTTTATTATCTACCTAAACAGTCTGGATAACGGGACTGAATGCTCCCTCATCAGTCCTGTAGACAACTCGAAGGAGAAAAAGAAGATAACTGGAAAAATGTGCCAGAAGAGTCACCATACAGACAGATCTCATCTAGCTAAAAGATTGGGCAAACAAGAATTGTTTGATGTTTAAGAAAGATAAATACAAAGACCTGCACCTGGTATGGAATAATCCCAAGTAGCTGCACAGGCTGGAGTCTGATTGGCTGAGGAGCAGCTCCGCTTAGAAGGCCTTGGTGGTCCCGGTGGGCAGCAAGCTAAGCACAGACCAGCGGTAGTGAAAGCCAACAACATCTTGACCTGCACTCACTAGTCTATAACTTGCAGATCAAAAGATGTGATTATTAAACTTTGCTCAGCACTTATTAGGCCATATCTCAAATACTGTTTCCAGTTTTGGTCCCCACAATGTAATAGACTTTGAAAAATGGGAACAGGTCCATGTGAGGTCCACCAAGAGGACTGGAAAATTTGACACATAAAGAAAGGCTGAAGGAATTAGGTTTGCTCATCCCAGAGAGGAGGAGGTTCAAGGGCAATCTGATCACAGCCTTCTAATGTGTAGAAGATAGTTTTAGAGAAGAGGGAAGTACTTTCTTCGGAAGGGTGTACTGTGACAAAACACAATGCAAAAAGCACAAGTTACTTGAGGGGAAATTCTACTGAATATAGGAGAAAAAAAATCTTCTTCATGAGAACAACTAAACATTACAAAAGGCTGCCCAAAGCAGAGTTGTAGTCTTCTCTGAAAATATTCAAAATTAGTTTTGCTTTAGGTAACCTAATCCAAGGTCTTGCTTTCAAAATGAGGCTGGACCACATGATCTCCAGAAGTCATCTCTGGCCTGGATTTTTCTATGATTCCATGATCCTAAAATAGAGATATCTTTCTTTCTCTCATAAGTAGATCATAGAAAATTATAATCTAACTCTAAATGAGATACTTACAATTAATTAGGCAAGTTTAAGTATCTGAAGGGAGGGTGTCAAGGGGACAGGGACAAACTCTTTTCAGTTTTCCCATGTGACAGGACAAGAGGCAATGGGCAGAAATTGAAGCACAGGAAGTTCTGCCTGAGCGTGAGGAGGAATTTCTTCCCTGGGAGAGTGACGGAGCACTGGACCAGGTTGCCCAGAGAGGTTGAGGAGTCTCCTTCTGTGGAGATCTTCAAGGCTCGCCTGGATGCAACCCTGTCTACCATGCTCTAGGTGACCCTGCTGAGCAGGGAGGTTGGACTAGATGATCTCCAGAGGTCCCTTCCAACCTTACTGATTCTATGATTCTATGAAGTGTTTAGCTAGGAATCCTTTGACTTAAACCTGCATTGACTATAATGGGGATGCAAATTTCTAGGGTACGTGTAGTCATCCACATGGAGATATTTCATGGAGTGTCTGAGGAAGAAAGGCTAGGAAAAAAAAGAGCAAAGGGGCAGAAATCTCTTAGAACAAATATATTACTGGAGAAGGTTCCTATTCATTGATGGCTGCTTTGCTTCACCAGTTGTTCTTATTGCTCTCGCAGAGAGATATAGAGGTCTCTGCTCTATTGTTCATGCCAAGTTCTAGATCAGTTCTGCCTTTTGCCTTACTCTAACCGAGGAAATGGAAATCTCCAGTGGATCTGGGATTTCATGGAAACTTTACAAACCTATATTAAAAAAAATACCTAATAAACTCTTTGGGGAATGCTAATCAGTAATTAGTTACCTTCTAACGAGACAGAAAATGAGACAAGATACCAATAGGACAGGAAACAAAAGGGAATAATAATTCAGATAGGCATTATTAGCACTGAATAAATACTTTGTGTTAAGAAGAGTGCTGGTGATATAGTTAAGTAATTTTTTACTGAAACAGTCACACATCCGGTTTCCCCTCAGGATTTACAGTGGTGTGAATGGAAGCTGCAGTCACAGCTCTGAGGCACTGTTTTACTCTAAATCAAGGTGCAATATGTTACAAGAGGTACCACTTTTCACATGGGACTTAAAGTGCAAAGTCCAGAGTTTGACCATTCATCATTAAAGATTGAATGACACTTTTCATAAGAAGAAAGGTGTCAAACCTAAAGTTCAAGCCAAATTCCAAAATTTGAAATACGGGTGATTTTTAATGGCTTGTAACTCAGGTGCACTTTGGTGGCTTTTCATCAAACTCCACAGAAGAATTCTACTTTGCCCTCGGAGTGAAAACAGCCAAAATCAGGCCAAGTTTCTCCCCCCTCCCCTCCAAAGTAAAAGTTATAAAATGGCAAAAATAGAGCCTTAGAATGGAAGGTGATGGCCACTGTAATTATGGAGAGCCTATTATTTCTTAATAACAAGTTTCATAAAGCTGTTTACATCCCTCAGGGCAAATGAAACTGCCTAGAAGTAAGTTGTTATTAATTACACTAATTGGAAAAAATATACACAATATGAAGGTCTTATAACCCTAGATGGAGTGAAAAAAATTATTTGGCTGAATACATAAGCTAGTACTTCCCAGTTAGAAGGTCAGATGTGTGTTTTAGTTCTGAAAGCTAACAGTCTTTTTATATTAAAATAGAGCAAATGTTCACTTCTCCGTGATTTGTTATAATACAGGAACGCTCTGCCTCTCAGAAATTTTCTGTCAGGGCTGAGTCTGAGGTCTGTTCTCAGTGCTAAAAAGAATGATGCTCCACATTGCCTGCAGAAGTCAAATAAATTTACAAGTACTTTGAGATTAGTGGTTTGTGCAGAAGAAGAGTCTTTAAATCCCAGATGAGTTTCAAGCATTTACACAGTATATTACAAAGTGAAATAGAAACTGTACAAAATCTTCTCTCCCGTGTAGAGCTAACAAAAATAYCCAAATCATGAAATGTGGCCTATTCCTACCACACTACAAGGAGGGAAAATGGAGGAAGAAAAGGTACAGGAATAATCTTTTCATAAGTTCTTATATAATCATAGAAAAATCTAAATTCTTAACACAAGCCTTATTCCAGGACCTTACACATTCCTGTAATGGTGTTTTTTCATGATCATAACAAAAAGGTCATACTTTGGTATGATCACCCATGTAGATGTACTGCACTACATGTGAAGGTATTTTCCCCGGTGAACTTTATTCTGCAAAATATCCAGGCTAAGTCACATCAATATAATGGGTCTGCACTAAGGGCTGGACTCAGTAAACTCACAAAAACTTTGGCTAGAAGGGACCTCTGGCTAGCTCATCCCCTCAAACCTCCTACAGAATGACTGCTGTCACTAGATCAGGTCAGGCTTTGTTTAGCCAAGTGTTGAAAATCTCTTAAGGACGGAGAGACCACTCCTCAGGGTGCCTATTCTAGTGCTGCATTACTCTCCTGATGAAAAATGTGTTTTCCCAGTGTCTAACCTGAACCTCAATTCTTCTAGTGTAGACGATGCCCCAGGGACCGTTTTTTTTCCACCAGACTTCACACACCGCCCCAGGGTGCACCCCTGCACTTCTGCAGCCCAGCATCCGTGGAAAACTTTCAGTTTCACACAGCGACAGTTTCACAGGGAGCAGGCAAATTTCCTCTAAGTAATGAGAAACAGGAAGAAAGAGAGAGGAAGACAAAGAAGCTTACTCACTTCCCTGTTACTTTTGATGAGGAGGTTTTTGACACCGCAGAGGAACACTGTCCACTTGCTCTTTCTCAATGCTTTCATCACTTTCACCRCTTTTTATCAAACAGCCTCTCTCCATCCTCAGTGTATATTTTATGATCAATAACAAAGGTGTCCATGATTTAAAGGTGAACTTACAGTAACTGCTGACTGCTTTAGTACAGGAAAGTGTGTCTCTCATTTTTACTATGCAATTGGTAGAAGCACTACGTGTTCTTGGCAAGAAAAATAGCTAGAAACCTCAGGAATGTGTGATTTCTAATTTCAACAGAGTGGTAGTTGATTATAAGTATTAGCATAGCTTAACTTTATCCACTATCCAAACTTAATATTATCCTTTGTTTAATACACTGATAGAAAAAGAGCACTCTCCTCTGTATGACTCTATTGTTTTCATTCTCTGAGGCCAAAGTCAGTGTTGACATAAGCAGGCTCAAGTCCACTGAAGAGAATGAAGTAAAACCTCATTTTGTCAGCAGTGAAAGTTAGCCTCTGGAGCAATGCTAATTATGTTTTGTTTGCATCAATTAATCAACACAAGGTCAACTTTCAATCAGCACATGAAAAAAAAATACAATTAACTAAGAAAGAGCCTAAGTTCCCTTGATTTACCATGAAATTCAATTTTTCTATAATCACACAGTGCAAACTCAGGAATACATAACCAAACTAGCCCTGAACAAGCAGTCCTCAGAACCATGTGGCATAGCTGTGTCAGCAGGGATCTTCTCAGGGATCGCGTAGCCATACCTTTGACCAGCTGCGCTTCTTGGACCGGAGCTGCTCTCTTATGTGGCATCACGCTATCCCATGAGGATGCACTAGCTCGTTTACAGCAGTCTGACACGTCTCAAGTGCAGTGCTCTGTTGTGTAATGTAGATACGCCCAAAATGTTAGATCCAATAAAGGAACGAAACCACTCACCAAAACTAGGGGACCAGTTCTAAAGAATGGAAATAGTCTAGATTTCAGAAGTTGTCCAAAAGACATGTGAAAATATCATACAAAACGCAACCAAAGGTACTGAAGAAACTGTAGATGCTGAAAAGAAAGTATCATTCATTTATCAAACACTTCACTGTGGTGTCTGTTATTCACCCTTTCTAGCCGAAGACTCTGCTAAGTGAAGTGATGTCATTGCATTTTTGGCTAAATGTGGTGCTCAAGACGTGGAAGACATTGTTTTATGAATAATTTTTTTAAAATAGTTCATAGTAGACAAAAGTGAACTTCTAGAAAAGTGTTCTYATTCATTGCAGTTATGACGTAAAGAACCCAAACTGATGAAGAAAGTTATTTCTCACCTTTACAGACAAGAATGAATATTGAATTGGACTAATTGATTAAACAAGTGAAAAAAATGTATTTAGCATGGCTGAAGTGTATCACAATAACTTTATTGATACCAAATGGTTTGCAGGGGCCAGGTTCAATCACCTCAGTGCAGTAAGATGTAGCTTAATCACCAGGTGAATCAAAAGATGAGAAGAGAATTTAGAGGATAAAGGGAATTTTGTTTTAGCAAACAAGAGTGCACAATGCCAATGAGAGATATATATTTTGAAGGAACAGTCAAAAGGAAAGGTGATCTTTAGCTAATATAAAAGTGTTGAGCAGATAGAGCTCCCAATTCCCCCTTGCCTGTTCTCTATAAGGAATATCATCATAGAATCACCGTGCTCCGTCACTCTCACAGGGAAGAAATTCCCCCTCACGCTCAGGCAGAACTTCCTGTGCTTCAATTTCTGCCCATTGCCTCTTGTCCTATCACGTAGGGCAACTGAAAAGAGTTTGTCCCCGTCCCCTTGACACCCTCCCTTCAGGTACTTGTACGCATTGATCAGATCCCCCCTCAGTCTTCTCTTCCCCAGGCTGAAGAGGCCCAGCTCTCGCAGCCGTTCCTCACAGGGCAGGTGCTCCAGCCCTCTGATCATCTTTGTAGCCCTACACTGGACTCTCTCCAGTAGCTCCATGTCTCTCTTGTGCTGRGGAGCCCAGAACTGGACACAGTACTCGAGATGAGGCCTCCCCAGGGCTGAGTAGAGGGGCAGGATCACCTCCCTCRACCTGCTGGCAACACTCTTCCTAATGCACTCAAGGATACCACTGGCCTTCCTGGCCACAGGGGCACACTGTATAAGTGCAAGCAGGCTTCAGAGAGAGTTGTATAGAAGCACTCTGTCTGCAAATGCTTCAGGCTCTATCCTTCCAATAAAGTAGCTTCAGTTCTTGTATAATAAGTGCTAATAGAACGGTTACTTCTTCCAAAGGTTCTGCAGCTGGATGTGTGCTACAGATGTAATAGGTGAAGTATTTGAATGTAATTATGATCTAAATTCCAGCCTCCCCCTGAGGGACATTCATTACAAATAAGGCAAGAATATGACARGCTAAAGTTGGAAACAACTTGCTAAGCAAAGACAGCCAGGGCTCAATTTAGTTGTGTGAACTTAGGTGTCCTAGGGAATTTAATACATCTACATGGGACTGGCAGATGTGACATTACCTACTGGAGACTCTCAGTTTTCTAGGCAGCAAGTGGAAGTCAGCAAAGATGCCCTGGAGTACCTTGAATGTTATGAGACACCTACGAATTGAATTCAGATTCTGACTGTTCTCCTGAATGAAGTTCCTGCATCAAATAGTCCTATGAGTACTTTAGCTATATAGGAAGGGAGCTGGGGAAATGAGCTTCAGGCATCTAAATTAATGTGAAAACTGCTCCCTTGCTCATTAATTCCCAACCTTGCAGTTTGAATATCCTCAAAGACTGGAACTCTAGAAATGATGAACACAACAGATTATCCCCARATGACCAGGAACTAGAGACGACATCTCCTTTCTTACCAAGTCAGCTGTGGAAACTGATGGCAAAATAGATTTCACAAAATTTTCTGGAAGTAAACAGATAAAAGACCTGTGAAACACCTGACTGAGATACAGCATTTTTGTGTAGACTAAATTGTTTCCTGAAATGGCATGTGAGGTAGAGCCACTAATTTATTTTTATTAATATAAATTTCTTCTGTTAAAAGATGAGCTCTTTATGAGCTACCAATAGAACTGCTGAAGCTTTAACATTTGAGATAACAGATCTCTAAAAAAAAGGTAGGATGTTTTCAAGAGTCCTAATCGGCATCCAGTAAAACATAGTCTTTTAGAAGAATGTAATACACACAGTTTTGTCCGGAAAACAGAATATTCACACAAAAATTACTACATTACTTAGGAAGAGCAGGAACATTAGACAAGAAAGCAGAATGAATACTAAGGGGTCTTAAGTGAAAGTCACCAGTCAGAAGAATGATGGAGACAGTTCATCATTTAGTAATTCACAGGCCTTTTAGTGGTACTGGATCACCAAAGGACATCTGTGTAACATTTTCATCAGTCTGACGAGAGAGCCAACATCAACATTTGTCCTCAGGAACCAAGCTAAATATTTAAAGGTGAACAGCAAAGCTAAAAAGAAAATTGAGTTAATCATGGAAATATGCACTGAATGACCTTATTAACCAGGTTGTTGGAGGCAATTCATCATAAAAATAAGTTTTAGCTCCTATTTATCAAATCCTTTTTTCTGCTTTTCTGACTTTTTTCATAGATTTTCTTATCTGCTTTTTAAATAAAAAATATCCTGTGAGGCTAACAGAAATCTTGCATTGCCATAGGTATTTGTTGTAAAAGAGCACGTTGTGTGATCTTTAGTGAAGTAGGAAAAGCCAGAGGGCATCCTCAGATAAAAATATAAGGTCAATAGTGACATTTTAACTGGTATCATTTGACTCTAGGGCACAGAAAAGTCCAATAGATGGGCACACATACCTGCACACAGACTTCTTTCTTCAAGGACTTTGGTCCTTGAGTGAACAAGTGGATCTTCACTGAGGAATATTTTTGTAGAGAACCTATTTAAGAAATATCAACTGCTTCTTCCAGCARTTGTGTGATTGCTAAGTTTCTTTTGACTCAGGGTTGTGAAAGGGCTGAGCAATAGGAACAAATAAATTAGTTGTTCCAGGCAAATACAGGGAAAGAAAGAAAATTATTTGTTAAAGGTATCAAAATATTTTCAAAACAAGATTTCATATTCAGTTAAAATAGGTCCCTGGAATCACATTCTTGTATTTTCTTGGCACTTTTTGGTCTTATATTATTCTTATAACTATAAAGTTCCCCATAAACCTATTTTTCTTTTATTCCAGCAAGAGTATGCAATCTATGGCACACACACTGACTGCCACATAGTAAGGACATAGTCCAGCTCATAATCCATCCTCTGCTCCCTTCAGAAGAATGGAAACATGCAGAAATAAATGCAGACTGGACATACTGATTCAGAAACGTCGTAGTGCGAAAAGACACGGGGATGTTCCAAAGCATAAAAGCCTGAAACACTTATTCCAAAACCGAGGGAAACCAGTGGGAGTCTGGCTGCTAATTTCAACAGGCTTTGGAGCATGCAGACAGTGAGAGTTATTCTGCACAGTCAGCTGCAGAAAGTTCAAAATTATATCAGCTTCTTCAGAAGAGTTTCTTTTGAAGGTGGAAATATTCAATGCAACCCTGCCTACCATGTTCTAGGTGACCCTGTTGGGGGCGGGGGTGGATTAGATGATCTCCAGAGGTCTCTTCCAACCTCACTGATTCTATGGTTCTATGATTCCATCAGAGGCAATTTGGAAGGTAACAGCAGCAGTAACCTGAGTTAGCATGTCCTACCTCAGGGTTTCCCACCCCAGGCACAGTATTACACTGATGCAGTTCTGCACGCTACAGATCAGTTTCTCTGCTCTTTGGGGATCCTGAACAGGGGGGCACACAGATCTCTGTATATGGCACCAAAAAGGCTCTCCACGCACAGTGAAGGACTAGACCAGAATTATGACTGTGTGCAGGAACCAGAGAAGCCTATTCAGCCTTGCAGGTGAGTGTTTCTTACCTGTTAGCTTCCACCTAGCCAATCATAGTCATATCCAATTTTTGGTGCTCATTTACACATCTAGTTTCTTTTTCCATGCAGTGCGGATAAGGAGAACTTTTACTTACTATTCTTAAAAACAAGCAGAAACTCCCATGACATTAGGAAATTCAGACTTGAGAGAACGTTTTGGCAATTCAGGCCAACATTCAAGCAGAGTTAATCCAAACAACTGTGAAAATATTTAATCATCAAGTAATACTTAATAATCAGTAGTTAATCAGAAAAATTAAGTGGAAATACTAAAAACTACAATCTTCTCATCTGATAGGAAAATCCAGTAGAAAGTGAAGTCTTCATTTGAACTTACTAATCATTTTTCATCTATATGTTATTTAGAATTGATATTCAAAATGAGAAGAAGTCTCAAAAGACGATATTCAAAGTATGAAGCAGTCATTTGGGACTGAATAGAAGTTCGCATCAAAAATGAAATTGCACAAAGTACATTTCTTATTAAAAAATATGTAGAGTCCTAAAAACACGAGCCTTTTTCAAAGCACAGAGAAACTGACGGGAGCTTGGCCACTGATTTCATCAGGTGCTGGAACAGAGTCCCTCTTAGCCAAGCACATGGCTATCACTGTGGCACCGAGCCTGGTTGGATTAACATAATCAGCCTCTCATCAGGAGTTTTTGTTCCACGGCATGTCTCAAGAAAGTCCCAATACTAGTAATTAACAAACTATGCTCAAAAATACATGGATGGAGGTATTTGAGGATAGGTCAGAGAATTGTCACAAGAACTTGTAAAGGACTGGACAGCGTGTCTCTTGAAAGTCACAAGGATTTATCTGTGACTAGCATAATGAGGAGATAAAAGCTAGAGAAATTATTTTGTTGTAGTCTATAAAAAGACAGTGAATTGCATAAAGCAAGGGAATAATGTATTAGCAGTTAAAATGTCTTCCAACAGCTGGAAACTGGAGTAATACAACTCAGGCATGAAATTACAGTGAGGATTAACTAAAGAAATAACACACTACGTGCTGCAGTGGATTCTGCATCACTGGAAATATGTTTGTCATATTGGCATTTTTAGTGAAACATATCCAGGAATATGTCCTCAAACATCCAGGGAATTCCTATGGCTTATGCTAAGTAGGAAGTCAAGTTAGTTCCAAGATACTAACTTTTCAAGGAGTTTACAGCTCCTTGAAAAAATATACTGTTATAAAAGACAGTATCACTCACAAATATTCATATGCCACTCTCAGACCTGTCTTACAATACTTTAAATAAGGCAGTACAGAACTAATAGTCATGAAGGAAAGGAAACATGAGAGAGCCAACTGACAAACAACTTGTTGACAAGGCTACATGTAACCAGAACAACAGCAGGACAGTCATCTAGGGAAAAGTTGACACCTGCTACAGCAGAAATTAAGAGTTTGCAGATGTTGCAGTTAGGGTAGTCAGCTTCTAATCCACACTCTCGTAATTCAAGCCTCAAAAATTCTCCAAACAATTGTAGTAAAGAACAATCCAAGCAGTTAGGAAACTGAAGCAAACAGGGCAGAGCAGCTGTTTTAATTAGAGCTTTCCTTAACCTGAGAACCATACCCCTACTCACAGGGATCATTAAAATAGATCAAGTTTTGTATGGGTAATGGGATTTTATTGTAGTCTTCTGTAACATCACTGCAGGAGATTAGCATTCACGGGGAAAAGTTAGCAATATTACACCAAATTTTGATCATAAAAAGAGATCAAACTAATTCCAAATCACTTACCTGCCTAACACTAGAATGAAGAATTTTCTGGATTAATCTTTATGTTGTTCTCTTCTCCCCTCCCTGCCCCCACTGAACAATGAAATTTAAACTGCAGCTGTCCTCTGCCATCTTCATTCCTGGAGAGTTTTCTACCTGGTTTTATGAAATCTAGGTTATGAAGCACAAAAAAAAAAAAAAACTGTGAGTATATTCATATGCACATCTCTAATGATATATTGAAAGCCCAAGAGCACACAGTGAAGGGCAGGTAGTTACCAGAATGACTCTCAAATATAGCCCACTTGATAGGGTTAAATTCTAATTCTCTAAATCCTTCAAGATCATTTTTATTCTGTAATATTATCTATTCTTAATTAGCATACATAGATATAGCATGGTCAAATGGGGGAAGAGGACACTCAACTACCAGCCTGTGAATGCTTAACTCTAAGCATGGTTTTGGGATGGCAGAGAGTTATACCAAAGAGGATACTGCATGGAGCTGGCTTGGAATAGACAGATACCCTCTGCTATATGACCTAACATGCATCAACTGAATGGTGGCTGCACACACAATATGGAATAAGCATGAAAAGATCATTGGGTAGAAAAAATATTTGTGAGCACTTTTTCCACTCTTTGACAGCTAGAATATCCCTTTCCCAATTGGAGGAAGAAAACAACTTTCTCAAAGCTGGAAAGTTCTAATATTTTGGAACTCTGTTTTGCTTATATTTGAAAAAGTTGTGGAACAGCAATAAGAAATGAAAGCATATATTGGCACAATTAAGTCTGGTAACTTAAGAAGCCAGATATTGTTTTCAGTTCTACACATATTTTAGCTGAAATTTGCCAACCCACTTGAACAGGCTATTTTGGAAACCAGTGGTGACAACATGTGAATAAAGTTCTGCTCTGCTACTTACCAAATAAAGGAGTTTTTGGCTGGAAAAATGATGATTTGTGAACTGAAATGAAAGGAGGCAAGATGAACCTCTGGAGGAATGTTCAAAAAAGAGAAAAACTACATATAGAAATTGTTCTCAAGATACACTTTCTCCAAAGTAAAGTGTAGCTTCTTTACAGGGGATGGAAAGAGCCTCCCATGTTAGCATCATCAAGAGATCATATTTTAAAAATGATAAATAGATAAATGGAAGAGGCTTTCTCCTCCTGAGATCTTCCATGGTATACTCAGCAGTTTTCAACGACTCCCTTCTTCTGGAGACAATACCTTAGGAAACTTGTCTATGCTGAAAAGAAATATCTCTCTTGCTTGAGGAGGCACTGAAAAGAGATAGTAGGTAGTATCAGAAAAGGGAATAATGTGTTAGCAAATAAAATGACAATAATGTACAATCAAGTGGTTTTGTAAACCAAAAGTTTTCCTCAAATTACTGTTGTTTAAAGAAGTGTCATGGGAGGAAAGCATGAGTTGGCATCCAGACTAACTCTAAATGAGGCATTCTTGCAACACAAAGCAGCTGCTTAACATGGTTTCTTGTACTTGAAGCTACTTACTTAGAATGCCTGATCCAACCGAAACTTTTTGCCATGTTTCTTTTAGATTCAGACACCATAAAAGAGGCATGTGTACCATTTCTGAACATTCGGGGTGAAATTTATTTCTCAGTAAAGAGCCAGCAAAGTCATACTTTAAAATTCTTGACACAACACTGTGATTCTGTGTAGTCTTGTTCAGAACATGTGATTCTAGTCATTGTCTCTTATTTACACTTCTGTAGACATTTCTTGGAAGAGATACTGCTTTCTTGAAAGTGTATTTTATGCAGTAGCTAACACAACAGATTCCTCATCCTGTGCTGGATTCCTACACGCTTTCTTAAAAAAAGAACTAGCCAAGTATTCCAAATATAATATTTTAAGTTTAATGTGCCCCCTGAATTTGCCATGGATTCAGAGATAAGTTTCATACTTTGTGCGGGCTTTGGACTTGATATTATTTGTATCGTTGTACATCAAAATAACAGTCTAACAGCCTGTTTGATAGACAGCTCAAATCCCAGTGACATTACTCATGGAACAGCCTTAAAAGCTGGTAAGAATTAGAACAAAACATATTGGTGCATTCTGATTTTTTTTTAAGGTGGTACAGTATGTTTCAGAGTTATTTCTGTACTATTGAAAGACTGTATTGTGTGTACAGTGCCAGATAACATTTTGGCACTACTGACATGCAAAACATAATTATTTTGCTAAAAATTTCAAAAGGGCAGTTCACTGAATGCCCTTAGTAAAGGAACTATTTTCAAAGAGAAGTTACAGTGCCTATCCCCTACACACACACACTGAATCGTTCATGATGTATGACCAATCTGAAAGTGTATGAGGAATTGCCAAAGGTTTTCAGTATTGATCTGCTGTCCATAAAGTCAACTCAGGTCTCACCTTTGGCTTTCTTGTGAACAGAGCTAGGCCAGCAATGACTGAGAGTTTTAAAATATCCCATCTCACATATCAAATCATCATTTCAAGGATGATTCAATACCAGTTTTCTTGGATTAAAGTGAAGGTGCTACCACATGCAATCATTATACTGTGTGCAAGATCTGGAAAGGCAGTGCAGTGCATTTCTGTGACTGCTAAAACTATAATATCTGGAATGCCATCCTGGAAATGTTCCAGGTGATTTCCAGGAGGAACACTTCATAAAAGTTGTTACCCTTCTAGATATTTCAAAATTTTCTAAGCAGAATATGTTCCCAGGCCTGCAAAGGAGCAGAGATTGGATTATAAAGTGCTAAATGTTTTTTACAACTGTATAGGCAGCAATACTGTATGGATAACTATTCCAGGGAAATTATTTTTACAGGCAGTTTCAATGGACTTTTTCCAGCCCTCAATTAGATTCATATTTCTGGAATTACAAAACATAAGATAACATCTCCTTTACTCATCACATAATGAAATCAGGATATCCAGCCTAGGACAGCTCACTTCAGTCTTCCTAATTCCTATCATTTTCAAAACCTTGGGCATGAGCAAAAAGGTATGGGAGACAGTACAGAGAAATTGAGTCTTTTGCAAATTTACAAAGCTGGCATTAGTCATTCTCAGTGGCCTCGAGAACCATACAGTTTGAGCATTTAGCAGGGTATGTTGGTAAATGATCGTAGGAATAGGGAATAAAAGCTATTTTTAGGCTTTAAGGGCTGTTTCAGGTGCTCACAAGATGGAAAAATGAGATGCCTCAGTTTCATTAGGAGTTTATGTACTGAGGAGCCAGTTCTTTCTTGGGTGTCTACTGACTTCAAATCCTTGGTGAAGGAACTCTGCCCTCCCAACCCCAACAGACACATCATTAACACAGTTGATGCTAGAGGAAAAAAGTAACTAGAGCACTAATTTAAAGAGATAAGAAAAGGAGTGGTGGAGTAAGCAGTAGGTGAGAAAAAGCAAAGAGGAGGCTATTTGAAGGCTCTATGACAGGTCATACTGCAAGTTAGAAACTAAAAGTCTGGGAATGGTAAATGGACAATACAGGCAATGGTAAAAGAAAAACCCTTAGGAAGCTAAGAAAAAATCAAGTAGAGGCAATTTTGGCCTAACTCTGAGTACTCACGAAGCTAAGTCTCAAAACAATGTTCAGCACAACTTGCTCAAGGAAATTTGGATTAAGTCAGCATACTCACCTCAGAGAGATGCTCACTGCCTCTAGTCTTGTTGCTATATGTCCTTTAAGAACGCTGTTTAGTTCGTAATTTTGGAAGTTGTAAACAACTGGAGCCAAGGGGGATCTCACCACAGACCAACAGACACAGTTGAGTTTTTCCCATGATTTATGCCTCTAAAACTATCCACGCAATTTATTCTTGTGGGTAACTTCTTACATGCTTTCCAAACAATTTTTCAGAAAACTACACAAATTAGTGTGTCATTTTTCACACAATTGCCAAATACAAGGTATGTTCACAAGGATACGAGACGGTGAAACGACTACTTTCTTTCCATAGACACTTTACATTTTATTGTTTAAACCTTTTCTTCATTAAAGAACTACAGTCAGCAACTGGATTTACAAATTAGAGAGAATTCTTTGCCAAGGAAAATACTTCATGTTGTATGTTACTGTAATGATCGGTTATAGAACAATTAGTGTCTTTTTTTGAGAAAAAAATGCATTCTGTATTTTAGTTACCTTTTCAGCAAGAACACTGTTATATCATGATACATCATGGGTAGAACTGGTGAAATCTAGGAGACTGCCTGACTGCAAATCTTACCCTGTTTAAATTACATTTATAACTATGTAGCCACTAAATGCAATGAGTGTTTTTTTTTCTTTATATCTTTCAATATATCTTTTAAATTTCCCTGATAACAATGCAAATAAGCGAGTTCTGCTGTTTTCTTAGTGTTATCTGTCCTGGCAGCATCAAAGTTGTGCTCTGTTTGGAAGGATATCGTATGTATTTTTATAAAAGCCACAGCTCAATGCCTTCAAATCTAAATTATATTTGACATTGCAATTGCAAAAGTTCAATGACTTTTAAGTGTAAATAGTTCCATTTAGCTAGGAAATTACTTAATTGTTTCTGAAAAAAGACTGTGAGTTCATTTTAGAAACTATTCAACTGAAATGTGTGTCTTTTGAACTGGAAATGCTCAGCTATACAATTGTCATTTCTGTGAGCCCTGCATGGAAGACAATTCTGAGTAGGGGAAGTTGAGAACAACCTCGTCTTCTTAAAATAATTTTTGAAATATATATTATTTCTGCTGAAATAAGAAATCAGATCGGCCCTCAAAAGAGAGGAATGAGAGCTGAACACATGAAAGACCCAGTTTCACAAAGAATGCAACTTTGCAAGGAGTCGTTCATTACAGATGAGCTAAGTCATTGAATAGCCAGAAATGTTCCAGACCAGAGCCAGGAGTGCAAGATGCATCCTGCAAAGAAAGTAACGCCCGCAACTTCTCCTGAATTCACAGGACTGTAGTTACTTACGGTGGGACGTCGAGGCTTGAAGAACTGCACCCTAACTGTGCCTATTCCCGTAGTTATACAGCTAATTAATGCAAATGTTGGCATCCAAAAATCTGAAGGGATGAACCTCTCTGTGCCCCTAGTGAGACTGAAGCAAAGTTTATCTCAAGGCTCACTTATAAACCGTGAGTTTCCTGGTTTTAAAATGACAATAAGTTTGTAGCTATGATGATTCCTTTCTTTGTGACTCTTTTTTGAGTTGTTTCTTTTGAAAAGGGGTGTAATTTGAAGCAGCCTACCCTCATGCTTGTACACTGAGGCTCACTGCGCTGTATCAGTCTGCTCATCAGAGAAGGGGAAAGAAATGGGATAAAGTTAAAGAAACAAAATATTTCAAGATTAGCCCTCCCACTGTAAATCAGCTTGTGGAACTGCACTGGGTCACATGAAAACCTCACGCTCACATTTAATTTGCCCATCCTGAAGTATTTTTCCTCCTAATGCCAAATACCATAATGCTCTCTGTCAGTGATTTGAAATTATTGTATAAGCTACATATTGGGTACACTATTGTTAATGAAATGCACACAAGATGATGAACAACTTCCTTTTCCTGCTGGAGCCCAGCTGCAACCAGGCCCTGTATCCTTGATGCTGTAAATCAGGCCTTTGTACTCCGGGAGGATTCAATCAGCTGCAGGTGTGGGCCCGCCAAGGCCCGCCTGGGATTAGGTAGCAGTATTTGATATGAGATCCCAAACAGCACCAGCAATCTACACACCACATGTGGCCAGTCTTTGGAGAAAGCAAAGGAAAAACGCTGATGAAATGTGGCACAGGACCATGGAATGCAATTTCAAACTTCCACATCTGCAGGAAAGAGAGAAAGAAAGTTCCTAATTTTACAATGATGATGTCATTGAGAATACATGATAGTGAAAATGATGGGCCAAGGCTTTCATAAATTTAACCACTTGTGATGCTGCTGAGGGTTGAGTGCTGTATGTGATATTTGTAATTACAAATGCCTTAAAGTTCTGCAAAGCAATATGTTGTTTTGCTGATCTGCTAAAGGGTGTGTTTGTTTGCTCRTGCATTTGTATTGTGAACAGGGATGCACAGACCTATCATGAGTGCAAGGCTTGCATTCTGTATGGATGCAAAGCTGAACCACTGCTAAAACTAACTCGGTGTATACTCTCTGTTATTAAGCAGAGGTGACAATCAAATTTATTCCATCCTGAAAAGGTAAAATCTCATGCCTTCAACAAGAAACAACAAAAGTCGCTGTTCAGGTCACTCCTTGAGGTTAACTGTTGTGAAGAGTTTATTTTTAACATATATTAATTAACATATATTCTTGATATCCAAGGGATAAAGAAATGTTAAAACAGGTCTGCTTTTGTTATTACCATAAATACAAAATATATTGAAAGGAGGATGTCCTTGATATTTTTCTTAAAAAAATCTGTTTTCCATTAGCTTATCTTGATAGCTGAAGTTAATCATTATTTTCAAGCATATATGATTTAGATATTATGTCATTAATTCGTGTACAATCCATCTGAATAATGATTGTGGTTTTCTGCTTTACAAATTCATCTACTTCACTGGGAAACCAAGAGAGTCAAATTCCATGCAACATCTGGTTTCCATTTTATGTAATTGCTATTTTCAGAGTTATAATCATGTGTTATTGTAAGGACCACAGTGTCAATCATGCTGCTAATGGGGAAAATTCAATGCCTAAATACCTGAAAGAACAAGAAGCTGACTTAAACAGGTGCATTTAGACACTTGGTTTTAAGTATAATTCTAGTCTACCAATTTAAATAAATCATTTTAAGAAGAAACTATATTCTTTCCATACCCTCTAGTGAACCAAAGTTTAATACAAGCTTTCTACACTACAAGCCTGGTTTTGTTCCCACGAGTTCAGAAGGAGCAGGAGTGGTTCCCATACAAATTCCAGAACCATTAACCCAATGCAGCTCTTAATTTAGTTCTGTTAGCCCAAGTTAGTATGTAAAATTAATTCCTTTTTACAAATATAAGCAGAAGAGAAAAAACTTTTGCCCATTTTAAAGAATATAAGATGCACATGTGGTTTATTTATCACATCTATAGAAAGGTGCTGAACGTAGACATTTAGACATAGGAAAAACATGACAATTCATGTGTTCAGGAGAACTATTGTACCCAGATGTAGAGAATATATATATTTTAAGAGCTTAACTTACACTTTAATGTATGTAGAGTGATGTAAAGTATTCTTCAATATTCAGAGCAGTATCATGACACATATGACAGAAAGAGCTCTCTGATAAATCATTTTTGTCTTTGCCATGTCCTCTTTTTATAATTATGTTCCTACAAACTTTCAGGTAGAAGTGAGTAGTTACTACCTAGAAATAAAGTATAAAACTAATAAACATTTATATATTATTCGTAAGGTTCTATCATGGATATGGTAGTATAGATATTCAAAACCTCACTGGACATAGTCTCGGGCAACCTGGTACTCACAATGTCAGCAAGCTGGTATTCAATCATTAGTTTTAGACAGAAACATTTGATAAATATAAAAATATTTCTAATTTCTGCTTTTTGAAACAGAATAAAGAGAATAGTAATAAAAGTTACAAAGCTCACAGCAGAGGACTTCTGTGAAAATTATCTTTACAAGAAGGAGGAAAGCCTTTTTAGTTAAGAAAGAAAACTTACTTTCTCCCATCCTAATGAATATAGTTTTGAAAAGACACAAGTTTGCATCAATTAGACAAAAAGAACAACTTTATGAGCCCCTCTTCTGCAAAATGATAGCCCTAAGGGGAGAAGTCTGGAGACATCTACACATACATACGCTCTTGCCATTGATACCTTTCAAATACACCCATACTTCATACCACCTCTCTTCCTCAAAACATTCACGTAAGTATGTAGCCAGGAGCGGGTTATGTTGAGGGTAAAAGAAGTAAGACTGGGACAAATTTTCATGGCCTAATCCTGGAAGCTAATGCCCACCAGCTTCTCTCGTGAGCACTTGGAGGTCAGACTGCAACGAGCTGCCAAGTTGGAAGCTCTCCAATGGGCTCATCCCAATGCTTGTCACCCAAGCCTGCAGTATGAAATTTGATGCAGTTGCACCCACACAAGTAGTCTTGCATGCATGTGCAGCCTTAGTTCTGCAGAGTGTGACTGGATCCTTCTCCAGCTTAGATAAATGGCTTTGTGCACCATGAGGAAAGAGCTGCATTTACCCACTGGCAAATTTAAGGCAACATTTAATAGGTTCAAAATAAATTTCTGCATTTGCTGTTATGGACATATCAGCTAGCCATGATTGTCACGGATGCAAATACGGGTGATTAAAAGAGGTAAGCAAGACTATGACACTTGTAATGGGATATGGAAGCCCTGAGCTGTAATGTCAACCAAATTTGAAGAGAACAGTCCATTCCTAACAGTAACAGGCAAGAAAAGATAGTTCACTTTTTTGCTGTGCTGAGACAACAACTGACTGAGATGAACATCAATCAATAATATTTTCAGAGAATGTGAAACTTTAAAATAGGCACAGTGCACTAGTATATGAGGGAGAGCACTGCAATATATTCTGGATTATTTTCCCATTTGAGTTAGTAAAGTTAGATGGCAAACACAAATATGCACTGTTACATGACTGAAATGTGGATGGGGAATAACAAGTGCCTAAATAGCAGTTTGAGCCCTTATAGTTTTCATAAGAGATCACTAATAGAAGGGTGTGAGTGTGTTTGTTTGTTTTTTCTTTCTTAAAGTACCTTATTGTACAGGATTAACTGCAAACTTCAGATTTTTGTTTTCAAAAAGGACATATCAAGCCTGAAAAAACTCCTCAAGACTTCAAAGATAACAGGTCCGATGACAGGAGGTAAATCAAATGAACTCCAGATTTATGATTTTTTTTAATCTTATGATTTTGAGAGGCTGAAGCTCATGATTTGTAATGCTCAGGGTCAGCAGCAATGCAGACATACTCTGCCTTGCAAAGCTCAGTGTAAAGCACAAGGCACATACTAAACCACAGGTAGCTTCTTAATTCTTAAAGCTGACAGTCAGATTCCAATGTCTGTATTTTCAAATGGATTTTATTTCTATTTCTAATTTCAGAACTATTATAACATGACTAACTGCAAAGTTAAGTTTGTGGTTACAAGTTCTGAAATATTACATTATAATCTGTTAATATTTGCAAAACATTGCTTTAAAATAAGTAAATCAACAGCGTTCTTTTCAGATGCAAATCAATGCAAGCTTACTGGATTTTTCCCCTTCATAAGCATTATATTACTCACTTTTTAAAGTTTTCACTTGTTCTTCCCAAGTTTACTTATTCTTGTCATGCAAATCAGCTTTACTTTGTTAAGTCTGAAATTTTACCTACATGATTTTTTCACATTTATTAATACAAGGGGAACACAAAGCTTTTATCAAAGAACTCTTCAGGTGCAAATATGGTAGAGAAAAAAAGCCTTACGCAACTCCTAATACTGAAGGAAAACAGAACAAATTTGGCATTTTTCATCTCAAACGTGAAGACATGGAGAAGGTGAATGTATTATAATGTTCACAGACTAACTCCAGCTGAGTAATCCAACAAAAATAATTTTGTTTGGATCTTGTAGAAACAAAATTAGTTGCAAGACACATCACAAATAATTCATGTAGAGTTAGTTTTACTGCATTAGGGTCAACTAAAAGTCTAACAATAAGCAGGAAAAAAAATTCTCATCCTTACAAACACCTTGCTTTCTGAGTTCCCAGTTGTGCTGCTTCTCAGTTATTGACAATGAAGTGTCTGTCTCAGTCCATTTCTTGGAACTCATCACTGCCATATTGTGCAATGGCCTCCATAGAAGAAGCCCGGTTTTCAGAAATAAGCATCCAAACAATAAAGTTCCAAAATTGTATTTTGCAACTGCTTTCAGTAAGTGATAGTCGCACACTATTGATTTTAGGCTTCCAGCTCAGGTGATATTGAGAGCACTCATGCTTAATTACTTAGTTGCTTTAGTTCACTGCAGCACCAGGAGGCAGAGGAAGCCACATCCAATCAGATACTGCAGCTTGATGCCAAGCTAGATGGCAAAGTGAATATCTCAGATACCTCTGGCCCAATGTAATCACTTATCTGGTATCTTCCTGCCTTGGCCACCATTTTAAAGTATAGAAATATTAGAATTAGGTATCAAGAGAGCACTCTACTACCTTTTTTTACCTCTACCTGTCTATCAACTAATTTTGAAGTCCTCATTGGCATTAAGAAGACTATTCATAAGACTTAACATTTAGTCTTAACATAGTTATCTTACTTATAAGACTAGGTCCTTAAAATGGAGATGCTTGGTACAGCTCAGCTGCCTAAACACAAGTACCAAATGACTTTTGAGACAGAATCATAGAATCAGTAAGGTTGGAAGGGGACTCTGGAGATCATCTAGTCCAACGTCACTGCTTAGCAGGGTCACCTAGAGTTATTCCTCCTTAGGTGCAGGACTCTGCACTTGGCCTTGTTGAACCTCAGGAGGTTCCTCTCTGCCCAGCTCTCCAGCCTGTCCAGGTCTCTCTGAATGGCAGCACAGCCCTCGGGTGTATCAGCCACTCCTCCCAGCTTGGTATCATCAGCAAACTTGCTGAGGAGGCACTCTGTCCCYTCATCCAGGTCATTGATGAAGAAGTTCAGGATGGGACCCAGTCCTGAGCCCTGGGGAACACCACTAGCCACAGACCTCCAACTAGATTCCACGTCACTGATGACGACCCTCTGAGCTCTGCCTTTCAGTCAGTTCTCAATCCACCTCACTGTCCACTCGTCTAACACACACTTCCTGAGCTTTTATAGGAGAATGTCAGGGGAGACAGTGTCAAAAGCCTTGCTGAAGTCAAGGTACACAATGTCCACTGCTCTCCCCTCATCTACCCAGCCAGTCATTCCACCATAGAAGGCTATCAGGTTGGTTAAGCAGGATTTCCCCTTGGTGAATCCATGCTGGCTACTCCTGATCACCTTCTTCTCCTCCATATGCCTGGAGATGACATCCAGAATGAGTTGTTCCATCCCCTTTCCAGGGATGGAGGTGAGGCTGACTGGCCTGTAGTTTTCTGGGTCCTCCTTCTTGCCCTTCTTGAAGACTGGAGTGACTTTGGCTTTCTTCTAGTCCTCAGGCACCTCTCCAGTTCTCCAGGACTTTTCAAAGATGATGGAGAGCGGCTTGGCAACAACATCTGTCAGCTCCCTCTGTACCCATGGGTGCATCCCATTCAGGCCCATGGATTTGTGGATGTCTAGCCTGCCCAGAAGGTATCTAATCCCATCCTCCTCAACCAAAGGAAAGTCTTCCCTTCTCCAGACTCTCCCTCACGTCCAGTCTGCAGGATTCCTGGGGGCTGCCCTTAGCAGTGAAGACTGAAGCAAAGGCAGCATTCAGTAATTCTGCCTTCCCTGTATCCCTTGTCACTAGGGCCCCGACCCGTTCAGGAGCGGGCCCACATTTTCGCTAGTCCTCCTCTTGCTGCTGATATATTTGAAGAAGCCCTTCCTGTTGTCCTTGACATCCCTTGCCAGACTCAAGTCCAGCTGGGCCTTAGCCTTCCTCGCAGCCTCTCTACATACTGCATTCCTGTAATTCTCCCAAGTAGCTTGTCCCCTCTTCCACATTCTGTGTGTTTTCTTCTTCTGTCTGAATTTGGCCAAGAGCTCCTTGCTCACCCATGCAGGTCTCCTGCCCTTTTTACTGCACTTCTTACTCCTAGGGATGCGTTGCTCTTGAGCTTGGAGGAAGTGATGTTTGAATACAAGCCAGGAAGGCATTCAGAGGCATCCTTGCAGCTCTGACACAGGTCATTCTGGACCAGTATCAGGAAGCAACACAAGATACCATACTGAGCTTAAAATGACACAGGGTGCCTATTGGTGGGTAACTAAATCCAGCTCCAGCTAAGACCAAGACCCAGCTATGAAGGTTCACATTCCCTCTAGTGATAGCATCATTTCTAGTCCTCCTCAATGTTTTAATGATTTTTGTTTTTGATGGAAGTTTTTCCCTTTAAATGAAAAAGCAGATATCATTGTAAATTAAAATATAAAAAAATAGTCTAAATAGCAGGAAAAAAATAGTCTAAATAGCAGGGTCATGTTCTTTATGATGAGGTCTACTAGCCAGTGGAACGTTTTCCCAGGGGAACTCATGGTAGAACCATTGATCAGCTACTTAAAACAAGGCAAAACAAAAATCTAAAGAACAAATATTTCTGTAGGGAATGATTCTGTATACGTAGGGAAATTGGCATGATGACCTCTTAGGTCCAGTCCATAGACATTTTCTTTGAGTGTGTGATTCCATGTAATGAATGTACAGACTCAGTGTAAAAATTAGCTGGCTTAGGAGGATTTAAAAAGTAAACATGTGGAACACAGTTTGAAATACTCATGTTTTCCTCTCATAGCAGGCCAATGTAAATATTATTTCACATGTTATCAAGTAATTCCAAAGCTAAAGGTACTCACCCCAAGAATGGTCATGATCAAATCTAACAAAGTTCTTTTGAAAGGGCTTAGTTCATATAAATTAAAGGTAGTCCTAAGTTATGACTCCATTCCAGTTCCTGGGAAAGAACTACGGGCCACTTAGATTCTTGATRGTTCCCTAAGCCATATCAATTGCTGGACCAGTCTGAGGTCAAAGCCATTCACACACAAGGCAAGGGACAACCTACCTATACCTTTGCCACTTGGGAAAGTTGGATGTATGATGCTCAAGCAGCACTTGGTGAATATGCGTGGATATTGTTTTCTATAGAGAACACTGCCATCCTGSTACCTTTCACCAGAACTGAAGGAGACAGACATTTACAAAATGAAGAGTGGCAAAATCATGTACTAAGAAGGTAGAAAACTCAAGTTTGGTATCATTTTTAGCCTGAGAGACTCCTACTGTTCCCATGACTATTGCACTGTTAACTGCACAGTGGCCCAGCTCCCAGGAAAGAGGCAGTGGGTGTCCTTGACCTACAGAGCCAGCCTTAATTGCTTTGATTAGGATATGTTCCTCAGAGAAAGGCAACTAATGTAYTTGAATCCCTCCCACTGAGGCCAGGTCCTCACTTCTTGAGTAATTATTGAAATGTTAGAAGTTGTTTGATGAAGTTGTCTGCCTGCTCCATACCAAAGCATATAAAGACACCTAACCTGCCTGGCATCCAGGCATTAGGACCTGCAGTTCGAAAGAAAACGCCAGCTCCAAGCCCCTGAACTTGGTTTATCCTAGTTTTAGATAGCTCCTACTCAACATCCAGGAGTAAGAAATTCCTTTTTGGAGGTGGTTGCTCCTCCCAAGGACTGTATAAGGATATACATCTGCATTCCCTTCCTGTGTCCATACAAAACTTTATAGACATAGTACTRCCAGAAACAGATGCCCAAAGAAGGATTCTGAATCTGGCCAATTTAGAGATAATAATTATATGCCTGTGACAAYGTAATCATGATGTCACAGATGGGGCAAACAATCTTGTATTGATTTGATTTATTTTTGGCTGTTTCTCCAGTTTTGGCTTTCATTAAATTAGCGTCCTCGTTAGATGTCAGAAAATATTCCTAAGAGACAAAAAAAAAAAAAAAAAAAGCACAGTTTTTATTGTTCCTATCTGCATCCTCTCTATGAATGCTACTCTGCTTTAGTCAAATTTGTTCCAAAGCCTTAAGTGTAAATTACCACCCTCTGATAGGCAGATCCCATTTCTTACAAAGCCAAGTTTCTTTAACAAGTACATTCTTAAAAATAGTCTCTCAGTTGCCTCACCAAACCTATTTCTGGAACAATGTTATTGGTAACRAAAAATCTTTGCTACTGGTTACAATACTTTCATCAACCCCATAAAAGGAAAAGAAGCTGTTTCAGCAGGAATCATTTATGGRGGAAACTTCTGGATATATGCACAGTTTCTGCAGGATGCTGAGAGCCCATCTCTTCTAGTCAATCCAAGATTCAGAAGCAGGAGAGGATGTGATTTCAGCATTGCCAACTCTCATAATTTGCATCCTGAGTCTTATGGCAGTTTGCGGTTTCTTTTCCATTAAGCTTCAGCTCCTGGGTCATAAAATTAAGCAAGGATCTCAGCTTTCTTCTTATCAGATAAACAGATAGTTTCTAGATCAGAGCTGCAAGCTAGAAAACACAAATGAAAAAAACAGGGAGTTTCCTAATTTTATTAAGTCCCATAATTTTGAAGTTGGTTTTTTGACTGAAGAACAGTATAATTTCTGGGTACTAATGACTGGCAGTCTTGTAGGTCTCATAGCTCACTAGAAAAGAGGACTGAAGGTGCTTATTCCGAGGGTTAAGCAAGACAAAATCCARAGAAGCTAATTGAAATGCTGGACCAGTTGTTAAACGTATATTATCTAAATGCCACCTGCCTGGCAGATCAAGGCAACAAGTCCCTACAGAACTGTTGRAGGTGCTGATTTTTGCACTTCCTTGAGTTCAGTATGGTTTTATTTAACACATACACCTGCATAACTGAAATCAATCCAATCATAAGTGATACTCATGTACAAAAAAAATACACAAAATAAAACAAAAAAAGACAAAGTTAACAGGACTGGCACTAGACCAGTAAAAATAGCTGATGAACCTTGCCAGCTGTTGAAAAACTATCTGTGGGATCAGTTCCTTTGTTCTTCTCTAATAATAGTTTTGGTTTATGTTTCTTTTTTTCCCCCCTTCTTTTCTTTTACTTTTACTGTTTTCATTTCGCTTTGATGTTGAAAACAGCCACAGCTGCAATACAAAAATTATTGTTCTCACTTTCATACACAAGTTCATGCACAGAGGCAGCTTTATGCATATATATTACATGTGCAAATCCACACACACACACGCAAATATATAATGCACCAACGCTCACATACATTGTTTGTGAGTGTATCCTGATTARCGTCAAAAGTCTACAAATAAAAAGGAAAGTTAAGATCCATTAACAAAAAAAAATTTTTTGACTAGAAGATCCTTTCTATTACAAACTTTTTATAACACATAAAAAGAATATATTCAAGTGTATGAAACTCTGTAAGACTGCTCCAAGGGTTTCCATTCCTTATACAGACATTACATTACTTTTTTTTTTCATTTCTGTAATTGCTATATTTGCTGAAGATACTCTGAGTAACCTAGACACCTTGTTAAATTTGAACTAACATTCACAAATATGATCCCAGCTCAGATTAGCAGCAATGTAAAGATGATAGAAACCAATCTTCCCAGATATACAGCACCAAGTAACAGAACCACTCTTTATCTAATATAATTTTTCATATGCAGAGGAGATAAATAGACCCTCCGGAGTGCTCTGAAGTCTAATGCTCTGAGCATACTGAGAACATGAGGCTATAGAGTAAGTTCTGAGAGACAGAACTCTCCAAAAGGTTAAGTTAGTTCTCATGAACCTCCTGTGATGTTGGTGGATGTAACTATTCCTTTTCTAATGGGAGGAAAGAGAAGAACTGGGAAATGTGAACGGCTTATTCAAGGTGACACAGGAAGTCTGTGAAGAGCTGCAAATTGAACCCAGGTCTTCCAACTCCCAGTTCCGTCTTTACATCAGTCACAAAACCTTCCTTCCTCCACGTAGAATGTTTAAAAACAAAAACATTTTTAACCTGACAAACATTTTTTTTCTTTGTGCATCAGATAGGAAGTCTAAAGTGGATTTATTCCTTTAAAATGAATCAGTTTGCTGCATAGTTCCAATTACCACAATATTTCTTAAAATACTAAAGTGATAACAGATCCTAATTTCTGGTGTATACCTCAGGAAAATTAACATTGTAATATATTTGAATAAAATGATGGGAGCAGGAAGGTCAAATTTTTTTTGATTCTCATAATTATTAGTTTATTATACAATATTAAAATTTTAGTTCATTATTTCATGGCATTTTACATTACCAAAGCTATATATACATATATATATATATATATATATAAATAAAAATCAGGTCCTATTTTCCAGAGTTTTCATTTGAAGAGATGACTTTATAGTCTGCTACAGAGATGTCAAATGTTTTTCAGTAAATCAGATCTATTTTCTGCTTCATTTTTTTCATTGTGAATGGATGATAATAAGTACTACTTCCCTAGCAGCTCAGTTGTGAGATGATATYGTCTTCATAACTTGGGACAATTTGCAAAAGGAAAGACCACAGGACTACACTCCAAAACTAGTGCTAAATCTCTAACTAAATATTCCTTTTCACAAAATTTCAACCAGTGCTGAAGTGTATTGAGGTGCACTTATTAAAGTTATAGGCATATAAATATGCAGACTAGGAAGTCAGAAAAAGGATTAATTACAGTGTGGAAATGCATGCACACACACACGTGCACGCGCGCACACACACACACACACACATTTTTCTATATAGGTATATGTTGAAAATACTACTGTATCTTGGAAATATCCCAAGAATTGCTGCAAGTGCTAGAAATCATTACYGTTAATTCACCTTACCAGGAAGATAAAAATAAATTTCTGTATTTCTCTTCCAATAACTCTCAGTTTTTTTCACAGTGCCAGCAACCAGAGTGAACCCTTCTTCCTTTCATTCAGTCTACTTCCTTTGGGCATTTCCCATCCCAGCTAAAAACATTTTATAATGTTCAGTGATGCTGTAGATCTGCAACAGGAAACAGCTGGTATTGGCAGCTGTCAGGCACAGGACAGCAGCAAGATGGACCATGGATCTCAGCATAGATATTCCTATGACCTAACACATTCTGCAGCTTCAGGTTAATTATTATATGGTGAACTCTACCTAAAAACAGTAGCATGGCTATCAGCGGAGGCATACCCCTGCTGTGAAACAATACTGACCTCTGACAGGTGTTACGGATCATGAGATAAGAGGAGAAAAATAGGATTTAATTTCTCATCAAAGCTCTCTGTTGCAAATGTAGACATTGGTGATATGGTTTATCAGTGTGCTCTGCAGACACAGGATTCATAACTTGTTATACACCAAGAAACAACCATTATGATTTTTGAGGGGGGAGCTAGAGTATTTCAGTTGCGACTAAAGTCACTGCCAGCAAAGCAAGAGCAGCTTGCCCTCACTGTTTATCGTATGCCACTTCCTCTAGGGAAGAGGACCTAATGAGGGAAAGTCAGCTCCTCTCCTGCTCCGCTGAGAAGAGAACATCGTTCTTACAGGAGAGAGGAGAGAGCAGGAAGACCCCAACTTCTCAGGGAGCAACTTCTTTGTTCCTAGACTTCTGGCTCTTTTGTCCCTCCACCAGCCCTCCTTCTGATACAACMGAAGAAAGAATGGAGGAGTCCAAAGAGGGACATTCTTACTTTGAATTGAGAGGTGTGGGTACAGTAGGGTGAGATGTCTATCTTCAGGAGATCCAGGATGAACAAAATGACAAATTAGGGGAAGAACTAATATATGTCTTTGGAGGGCGGGAGGAGATTTGTGCATGATTAAAAAATGAATGGATGAGGAAAGGACTGATGAGTCTAGAAATGGTAGGAGACATCTGGGAGTGGGGTACTAAATCATCTTATCCTATACATTTGGATGATTTGGGATATAGGACCAGACTCTAGGGAACCAAGTGTTCTGGGAACTAAACATATGGAAAGAATTCCAAAACTTAAAGAGAGACCAAACAATTCAATACAGCAATTTTAAAAGAAACAAGCTRAGATAAACTCATCATTTTTGGAATTAATGTCAAAGTTACTCAAATCAGGTTTGTGATTTTTGACCCTCTGGAATGATCAGCACTGTATACAGTGTGCAACCACAKATGTGATACAGCTATTGGTATGGGGGCGATGAAAAACATTTAAGTGTTTCCCAGAGCATTTACAACACTCCTAAGTGACTTTATTCTCCTCTCTGCAAAACCAAGTTCCTCATAAAGAGGAACGGTTTTTTGATGATCACTTGCAGAAAATTGAGCAGTTTGTTTAAGGGATTTTCTGTTCCAGTCAATCAAAWAAAACTTATTTTTTCCTTTTGTTTTGCTTCTTCTGTTTCATCATCTCTTTAGTCCAGGGCATATTGCTCCAATGCCAGGGTCTAAAGTCTTCATGCATCCATAAGACTTTTCTGTGCTATCTAAACATCACTCACCAAAGTCCTTGCACACTGGTCAGTTTTCCCACACGGCACACAGGAACAACAATGGTACTCCGTTGCAACCTAGGATGAAAGCAGCCGATTCTTGAATTGAACTTTTCTAGTAAGGCAAGAAGTATCTTGCCAGTTCTCTTAATTAGAACCTAATTAAGGTTAGAAGGCCAGTTCTGCCTAATTAGAACCTAATTAGAAAATTTGGTTTCTTTTGCTGGAATAGAATTAAGCGAATGATTGGATAATGTCATAATTTAAGGTATGTTACTCTCCRTCCTTTCAACCATTGCCTGAGTACTAAAGCTTATAGCATTGATTTTCTTTGATCTTGCTTCTCTCTAACTCTTGCCTTTTTCACCTTTGGTCCTKTTGCTCTGTCACAATTTCATCCTAGTAAGTCAATCAGAGTACAGACCTTCCTATATTAAGGTAGACTTTTTATTTTATTTCAGAATTGGAGAAGCAAGGGATAGTGGTGGAATAGACACATCCTTTCAGATTTCCATGAGGATCAAAATTTAGTACWTTTGGATGAAATAGGTTGTATGAAGATCTTGTCTTTATAACTAGTGTTGCTTCCAAATATATTGTCGCTGTGGGGCAAGTGTACCAGCTCAATGTCAGGATATGATTTGTACTTCTTCTCCTCATTTCCACTGCTTTCCTCTTGAAAGTGCACAGTGCAGAGGCAGGGAAGGAAATGAAGTGATATCAGTTAGATCTCTGGGTCTGGATAACTAGGACACCACTCCTGTGGAATATACACTAGAATATACCCAYGTTCAGGATGCTGTCAGCATCTACAAAATGGTCTTGTCAAGATCTGTCTGCAAATGTGGTCATGAAGTACTTATACGAGGCTGAAGCATTTTACTTCCGTTATAAGGACACAATTTGAACAGGTGAGTAAAAGAGCAGCAAGTAAAACAAACAAACAAACAAACAAAMAAAAAAACTCATTTACCAACTAGCCAGAAGGTGTTGGGTGGTGATTTGGACTGAGCCATTGGCTAATATCACCAAGTGACCTTTCACTAGTTGTTTGACCTCTTTGTGCGTTAGCAAGTTCAGCTGGAAATAAAAGCAAGACTTCACTGGAAACCAGACATTGAGTGTAAACTGTGGTTTCCTAGATAAATAAATTACAAAAGAAAGTTTTATAGGAGTCACACAGCCAGTGTCTAGCACTTTGAACAGACAATGGGTAACAAAAACCGTATGTGGGAATGCTGTGTGGCAACACTGCTGTACTACAGATTCCCCATTCAAATTTGCAAATGATCTAAACAGCTCTTATTTTTGAGCCTTTGAAATAACAGTGAGCCAAGGTAAGATCCTCCTGGGCAGTACCCTATCACACCAGCATTACCACCAGCTGGACTAAGATCTTTCACAATGTAATACTTGATGGCCAGAATGTGACAAAATCTATTCCTTCATACCATAAGCAACCATGAATCTAATAGCGTTTTTTTTTGCTCATATAATACTAGTTCACACTGATAAGTATTTACTCAAATGAGATTGAGCTCAATGGGATTTTCCACAGTAGTATGTGATTTGGGAAATTGGAGGATGTTCCTACATTGGACAGAGACTGAGATTTTGAACGTTATCTTCTAAATTTGGAAATGTAAGTAATCATGTAAATTTGGGTGAATGGAAAGCATAGCCCAAGGGTTTAGGGAAAGTATAACAGGAAGGCTGATTCCTCAAGATCCCAGTCGAGAAACTTAAAGTTCCAAAATACAGCCAATTCTTTTGAACTTTTGCACAATCAGTCTTACTAAAAGTCTATCATCTCCAATGAGATCTGCTTTAGCACTCAGTCTCAGGTAATTTGCCACCATAAGGACATTCCCAATTTTGATATGGTTAATCATGTTTTATTATTGCCCAAACTAGTATACGAAGATGAATGCTTCAAAATCATTCATGTGTTTTTCAAACTCAAAAAATCCTGTGGAATTCAGGAGATTAATGTTGCAATGGGGAAAATAYGTGCCGCACTCAGGCTATCTTGACTTCGCTCCTAGTAGGACACTGACATCCTGTGACATCKCATAAAATTGGCTGCCAAAATTAAGACCCATAATAATCTAGTGCATTAGCATGATTTACTAGCTAAGTATTCTGGATCTACCTGGGTGTCTTGTATCCTTGCTCTTCAGGATTCTACCCTCGACCTATGCTACAAATTATCAGGATATTGGACKCCACTCTGGGCTCCTTGTTTCACATTTGGCTGATTGATGTGCAACACCATGTGAAGACCATGCATCATATCAGGGAGTATACAACCCATATGCCTGCCATGCCCGGTCCTATCTCACATTCACTGTGAAGACACTTCAGCCAAAATGATGGCATGTGTTGATAGCTCACCTGACCTCCCACTGTACCAAGATCTCTTTCACTCCCTGTAGCTCACATCAAGTCCTGACAACCCTTTAATTCATCTTTCTCACACCAGGACTTTTCAGTGGGATCTCCCTAGGAGAAAGAATGTGACTGTCAGCTGCGGCGAGCCACTTTCTTGCTGGGAATCTTACTGTTTGGCAATCAGCTTTTAATTGCCTCAGAATCATACTGAATTGTTTCCACTCTGGTCAAAGCTAGTGAGCGTTGCCAGCAGACACAGATGGGGTTGTCAAGAAAATCTGAAGTGCTGATACGGCCACGTGCAGACTATGACTCATAGTAGAGGACTATCCTCTAGATCAGCAGAGTTGAGGCTGACAATTCTGCCACCAAGAATGCTGTGACTTGGCTTGTGCAAACACTAGGAATATTTATGTGACCTAGATGATTAAGAATCACACAAAAGACCTCTAAAACATTATTCTTAGAGTGCAGTCTACATGTCACTATTTCAAAGGAATTTTAACTGTTGAAACAGCTACTACAAGATAACACATAGAAAAGCTCATTTCTAACTCCAAAGTAAAGCAGATCCTTACATTAGACACCCCATACAAAGTACTTTCCTTGGGGGAAGTCCTTTCTGTGACTTGCATAGGCAGAGCTCCACAAGCTACTGGGATAAGACTTGAAAAAAAATTTGCTCAAATTTGTCAAAGCCTTGCTAAGTGCAGATGTTGCAGCAGAGAGAGTATTGCCTATGATCTGTTGCTATAACCCCACATGGCAGTCTCCCATCTTCTTACATTCACCTCCATTCATTTGCTGCCTGAGAAGCAGAAAGCACAGGCAGGTCTGGCTGTCAGTGGTCCTGGCCCTGTTTGCATATGTGGTGGAAGAAAAAGAAATTTCTTAATATACACACAGTTCTTGCCCTAACTGCTTTCACAAGAGACGATCACAGTGCAGGGCTCCGAGCATGTGTGAGTGAGTTGCATTCCAGATTGCTGGYTATCTATTGTTTTCCTCCTTGCTGTGTGAAAAGAGCAATTCTGTATATAAAAAGCCTGTTGGGAGAAACATGTTTTTCTTCCCCAACAGTGAGCAGATGGCCCACAGATTTTGTGCATCATTTGTAAATTATTTCAAAGTCTATTTATCTATTCCAAAGAGATTACTGGAATCTACATCTGCATTTTCATGTAATTGTTTCCATGTCACATGAATGAGGCATAAGAGGGTTACAAAGAAAAGATGATCACCTATAACATAGCTGGCTGACAGCTGCAAGAATTTGGGAACCTATTGACTAAACTCCTCTTTAATGCACCTCTTTCCTTAGTCCCCATTACTTTTTAATAAGTTTTTCAGGGAAGAGCTAGAAATCAATATTAGTGRAAAATTCTGAAGGTAATAAATCACTGACTTAGAGAAATAGAACAGCTGATGATCAAGAGATCTGTTACTCTGTCCCTTCCCTCAGGGTGAGATCAATTTTACCTAAACCAGTCTTGACAGACATTGGTTTATCTTTTTCTATAAAAATCCCCCAAAAAAGTGTGAAAATTGTATTAGTTACTGAAAAGGAAAAGGCAAAGGAACAAAAGGAAAGTGTTAAGAACTCTGAGAGATTTAACTGCAGACCCACATCAAGACTTTTCTGGGATGCCAAAATATAGAAAACTTTTCTGAATTACCATGACCAGGATAATCTGGCTCTTTCTTCTGTACAGACTAGGCTACTTGCCAATGAGTAGAGAAGGAAAGGTTTTAAAGTAGCTTGTCAGTTTTTGGAATGAGACAACAAGAGACAAGATCTCTTCAGAGGTGCCAAAAAGAGATAGGCCATGGGTAGCTGAATAAGTGGAGGCAGAATAATACAGGGCATCTACATGGTAACAGAAAGTTTCTGAGGTGGTCGATCCCACAGGGCTACTCTGAAGAAAGTATAGGACCAAGCTGTGATTTTGTGCTTGTGAAGGATAGATATACATGGGCTAGGTTTAACAGACCTTCTAAGGAAAGACTGAATGAGGAAAGGATGGAGATGTGCTGGGTAGATCAGGTCAAGAGAGCTCCTTCAGGAAATTTCCCAACTTAAATTACTTTTTCAGCCATATTGAAATGCCGAAGAGTTCAATCAGTTTATCAAAGACTGAAAGGTGACCTGATCATTCAGTACAGGAGCTCACAGATGAAAAAGATACCACGTAGAGGAGACAGAAGGGAGGTATTCTGAGTCTTGTTGAGAGAGTCATCATGCAATTCAATAAGGGGAAGACGGAGACAGATTTATTCAAGTCAAACAAATTAAGCTTTGAAAACACTGTTACTTATTTCTGCACCTTTCAGGATATACAAACTAAAATGCAAAATGGTTGTTCAATTAAACCATAATACTTGGAAGAAAACATTTCATCAGCTTTGGAAAAACACTGAGAACCTTAACAATATTCTACTTGGTGATTTAGTGTCATGTATCAATTTTATATCAGGCTGTAGAGTAATGATTTACAAAAAATGAAAAGCTCTCTGAGGTGCAGGGAGGAGTAAGGAATCTAAATAAAGAACAGTTGCTATGAATGGGGATATGGACCTAGTTGGTTACACCCTCCCATAAAGATGCTTATGAAATCCAAACATTATATAATATTCATATTAGTTGTATATGGTGTAGCATTATCCCATATCTGCTGTCATCCATTACTCACAGGAATTCCTGCCTTGAGAACAGAGCTATACTTAAGAATAGATGTTATAGCCTGTTTATTAAGGAATAAATAAGGTCATTGAGGAGCTTTGTAGAGGCTTTTACTTGAATGGCAGGAAGGATGCTGCGGTCTCAATATAATCCAAGACACTGGGAGGACAGAGTCCTAACAGGCTAACACAGGGTACAAAGGGGTCCTCCTTACTCTGATAAATCAAAACTTAACTGAGCTGAATCTAAGCTAACAAATCTTGGGATTTTCTTGGGTTTTTCTGGGCTCTTAGTGCTAGGAATGCATATAGAAAGGCTGTGGAGAACTGCAGAGGAAGAGAAGAGGGTGCTCTTTCCACCCTCCTAGCAAAAAAAGCAGAGGCAGTGAGTTGCACAGGGTGAGAACTTCTGTGACTTTCAACCTCTTCAAAGTTTAGGGAACTACACAAATAATCATCAACATTTTGAGTAATTTACAGCTCTAGCTTTTCCCAAAAGGAAGGTGCAACTTCACTGGATCTCCTCACAGACAACGCACCTTTACCAGTGTCCTTAATTGTCATATTACTCCTCTTGAGGACTAAATACCTTAGAATGAATTAATTCTGTGCACTCAGTATATGACTATTTGGGAACAAGGTAGTGAACCTTGGTATACACATCAGTTTAGAATAGTGCTATAGTGCCGATGTACTTTTCTGTCCTTAACTCTCTGAAACTACTGTATAAAGTAGACTAGGTAATCTCATGTATTTAAGTACCTTTCAGATTTGCTTCAGATAGTCATGCTTAATTTGATGATTTTCTTGAGCGTGTTCTTGACATTACATTTCTGTGCACATTAAATTCTCTTGTTCTGTGTTTAAGAAAACAAAGAACATGGGTCATGGCTAATATAAAAAAAGGAAAACAGAGCTGGAGGGAGCCTTATCTTGCAGAGAGGAAAATGTATTATTCACAGATTTATTCGTCCACTTTTACATCTGCGGGTCTTTATTATTACAAGAGCCACACAGTAATTGCAAATATTCATAGTGATAAATATTTAGCAGGTATTTCACAGACACTGATTTGATGTGGAAGGAGTATCTTTTCCTTTTAGATAACGCATCCTGCTTTGCACAGAGGCCCAGATCCCTTACCAAAGTTGTTAAACTTTGCTTTCGTACAGATGAAACGTTCTGGTCTGTCACCAATTCAGAGGCCATAACAAGCTCTGAAATGTCCTGAAATTTTCCAAATGGAATTTGTTTAGGTTATTCTAGCTGAAGAAATATTCATGATTTTTTAAGCCCTCAGACCTCAAAAGCTACTGAACCAATCTACTTAAAACTTGGCTTAAACTTGAGCACTCAATGGGACAGGCATAAGCCAAGCTTTAAGTACAATTTTTATTGTTGTAGCAGCTGTGAAGAGCATACTGCTTCACATTTGTAACTAAAGAAAAGCATTTTCAACTAAACTTCCCAAAAATATTTGCCTGAAGTTTAAGCCAAGGCAGTTTAATAAGAATTAATTTGTTAAAAATAAAAAGGAAGACAGACTCTGTATCTAAACCATAATAGACAGAAATTAAGAAAGGACAACAGGAAAAGCAGTATGTGCAAAAAAATCCTAGACCACGAATTTATAATTAACAYAGGCTTTGAATATAAAGCACTACAGGAAATTCTCTTGCAGTTTCTGGGTGACCTATTGCATGATCTAGTAGTTTTTCCCTTTCCAGCTTCAATGATCTTTCCCCATACTTCTGTTTTTGAAGAAAGTCCTTAGGTTTATAACCCCTGGCTACTCCACTACAGTACTCTACAGTCAGCAGCTCATGGTCATTTGGCTCTGAGCTCCCAAAAATGGGACATCACCAACTACTACTCTCTCCCAGAAGAATGAAGTCACTATTTTTATCACTATTACGCAGTTTTTTCCTTTATTATTGTAACATTATGAAACACATCCAGTAAAAGGGCTCAAGATACATAGTCCTTAAAGAAGACGTGTTCCAGGCAGGAGCAGGAGGCAAAGGTGGAGTCGGAGGGATCCCGCGGTGGCCTTTAGCGTGGGAGCTAAAATGATGCACCTCCACCTAGTGGCCAAATGCGCTTCATGGAAAAGTCTATATGAAATTTGACCCTCTTGCGAATCCAGCTCAGTACAAAAGAGTATAGACAGAGTCTTCTTTAAACACTGTGCATTTTGAGCATCTTCGTATCAATAGTTTTAATGGATCAACACTGTAGAAATGTCTGGAATTCGGAAACATTATTTACCCTTTAATTCAAGAAAAGCTTCGAGACGAATAAGAGAAAAATTGAGAAGACATTTTTTGCGGTGTTCCTCCCTCTCCTGTCTTTCAGCCAACTCTAAACTGCACTTTTAAATCACGTATGGTACCTTCACTATGTTCTTTGGACATTTTATATCACAATTTCCTTGACTATAAACTTTTTATTTTATTCCTACATTATTCCAACTCTTTCTGATGTCCTGCACAAGAATCACTGAGGTGTTATGACAYCCCATGAGCAGAGTCATAGCACCAATAATGGCCAGATCCTATTCTTAGCTATGATTTCCAGAAAAATATTCTGGTTTGATATTTACTCATTAGTCAGGTAAAACTCCCCCTGATTAGCATCTGACTACAAATCAATAGACTGATTCTTCCCTTTGCAGGAAGGGACAAAATGTTGGGGGGAGGGAGGGGTTTCTACCTATTTAGGTCCAGATCTTATGCCCGTAACTTTTTTAACTAACTTGTACTCTTAACAATGTATTGTTTAGTACTCATATTTATCAGGACTAATGAACACTGGTTTTCAACTCTCCAATTATTTTACTCAAATTGATATACTGTCTAGAACAAAAAACATCAAATGTTGAATGCATAGTTAGCTCCCTTCAGTAACAGAAATACTGAGGCCTAATTTAATTATAGAATCRCTGTCTTTATGTGAATTTCGAAGCATTTTTATGTTGTGTAGTATATTGTATTACATTTCCCCAAATCATTTGAATGCATACAGCTTTGAGAAAACTTGTGGCTTCTTCTTTCCTATGTGATGTTTATATTCTAATGAAGATTACTCTTACTCCTTTACTGGAGGCACTAACTTAGCTGAGTAAATCATAAATTCCTATTCCATAAATTCGTTTTTCATGGTCTTGACACATGCTGGTGCACACTTACACATGCAGGCAGTGCTGTTGAAGTCTGAGTGACATAATTGTGTAATGTAATCTCAACTCAGATGAACTAAGCAGAGCCAGAATGAAAATCCATACAGAAAATGGCCATGAATGCTAGTCTTTAAAGAGCTTTCAAAAAAAATATGTATCTAGATTACTTCATCTAATCGTTTTCTGCAAAGTGCACACACTTCTGCTTTTCTTGTACGTTCCCAAAGACATTTTCAGGCATTTTCTCTGCAATTTCTGGACTCCTAGCTACTGCAGCCACATGACCATTAGTAATGGGTAATTTGACTTCTTGGATTCACTGCTGAGATAAAAATAGAACATGTGGCCAATACATAAGGAAGCAGATACTTTACCAAATTAGTGTTATTTTAGAGGGTCAGGAATACTTACTGCAGTATAATTTATGTGGGGAAGGATGAAATGAAGCAACAAAACTCAAAACTTTACTTGCATCCCAAGTTTTGTTGGGGGACTCTCCGCATTTTTTGGCACAATTAGTATTTGGTAAAGGAAGAAATTGGTAGCCCATTAGAAGCTTAAGCACTAAGTGACATTATTTCTCAGGCCAGGAACAAAGCAATCAATTACTAGCAAACAGCAGCAACAACAGCTGGTAGGGAACATTGAATAAGAGTAGTGCTGAATAAGCCTAGGGTAAATGAAATGTGTCTTTGATAGAAATCGTATGTCAGGCCTTCACTGATGAAGCTGCAGCATTTCCCATGGTTCATACTAATGAAAAACAGTCCTCATGTCTTCCGGGAAAAGTTACTCCTTTTCAGCAAAATATTTTTGTTTAAATTTTGTTATTTTTACGGATGTTTTCTGGAAGAGAAAAAAATCACTGTTAATTATCTTCAACGGTTTCCTATTTATAGCTCAGACCGTTTCTCCATCATGCAGAAAGTATGTTCAGTTAGCTAGCCTTCAAGTCACTGGTTAACAAAAAATACCACAAAATAAAGATATTTGTGTTGAAGTTCAGGTGCCTAAAACTTAAGTGTATATGAGTCGCATTAGCACCCTCTAAAATAAATATGCTTTTCTTTACCTACCTATTACGTTGCTTTTATTTTGGTGACTAAATATGGATTTGGGGGTCTTAGGGACACGTTTTAAGAAATTTGACTTGAGCTCATAGTTCAGCTATAACCGCCAATTTGACAAACTACTCTAGTCCATGACAAGTTCAAGCAAACAGCAATTGTTCTTTCTCAGTTTAATCAGCAGATAATACAAATAACACGGGCTACAAATTAGATAACATTTAGGAATCATTCATCCCATGTTTTTGATATAGGTAGTCCTGACAGAAAGAGGAACCATCACCTTCTGGAGGTGCTAGGCTTTTCTGTAGAGGAAGCAGGTGCCACCACTCCAACTTCAGGTGTGTAAAACTAAAGTGATACAACCCCAGGCTGAAGCACTTATGCCCCGTTCTTAGCTGTAAAGGGTGCCTAGGGCAACTCTGCTCTCAGTATCTCTGATTCTTCAATTCATTAGAATCATAGAATCAGTAAGGTTAGAAGGAACCTCTGGAGATCATCTAGTCCAACCTCCCTGCTCAGCAGGGTCGCCTAGAGCATGTTAGACAAGGTTGCATCCAGGCGGGCCTTGAATATCCCCAGAGAAGGAGAGCCAAAGGAAGCTGGTACAGTTCCCCTTCTGATCACAGATGTGTCTTTCTGGGTTGCCTCTATGCTTCTTTCATAGTGAGTTGAATCCATTTTAGAAGTGGATTAAATTATGCATTTTGCGTCATCTTCAAATAAGTACTTCTTTTTGTATACATAGCAAGTTTGAAGCATGATACCAACTCAAAACTTTTGGTACTAGACCAAGCAGAATAAATGATGTATCAAAGAAATATATACAATTGAGTGCTATCTTTAAAGGGACAGAGCTGGCTAGCCCCCCAAAGCACCAGAATCATAACACACAACACAAATTATATCAAAAGATGCTTGGATAACACTGTGGATCAAACGGCAAAGGAACTGAGTGCTTGTCACCTCTCAACTACCCAGCTCTAAGCTGGGCTGTGTTAGGAGAAGTGATTGACAGTCCTGAAAATCCTCCATGTTTGGTAGACATTTATCATTCTATATGAAGCTAGCAGGGTTCTTCATCCAGCTGAAAGCAAAATTCAAATCACAGAGTAGATCTATGTGTCTCTCAATGAGAGAATAGACACTGTCTTTAAAAAAGCAAGAGCTGCAGCTCCTGAGCTTTGGTTGAGTTCTGTTGTCCTCCAAAAACAGCAACTAAAAAGTGTCCTTTCCAAAATTATAGCATCAGCTCATTGATCCCCAATGATATTTCCAAGCACTATCTGTTGATGAGCTGCAATTCTGTAAAAGACTTCTCCTTTAATAAATTCTGAGTTTGAGTTATACCTACTGTTAAAACATGTTGCACGATACTACTATCAAGAATTATTAAGGTTATTTGGGCACTTTTTTAGTGAATCGATGTAATTTGTATGTTTGCATTTCTTTTTAAGGATAGCTTTTGAACTATACTTCTGTGAATCTTCAGGAGTAGTTGCAATCAGTTTAATTCATCTTCCTGTCACATTATTGATAGGAATCTCAGCATTCACTCTGGCTTTGGACATCACAGTAACTAAATGCTACTTTCATATAGAATATGCCTCAGATGAATAAAAGGATATGGTGACTGCTTCAGAAGACAAAAGGGAGYATTTTGTTAGGCTTCTACCTCCATTAGCCAGCCCTTCTCATGAGCACTAMATTAAWGTAAATCTAAGTGCTTTTTTAAAGAGAARCTAGGAAAAAATCTATCTGCTACCRTGAAAATATCTGAGTAAAGGCCACTAACTCCTTGTCATCTGCTGAGTATCCCATGGCTGAAAAGCAACCAGGTGAAATGTGCAATACATTTCCCTGAACTGTTGGACTTGCATGTTAAGAGATTTGTCATTGCTTTACTAATAAAAAAGAGGGGGATATTCATAAATCCACAGCAATGAGCTAGCATTTCAGCCCCACAGATACGATTCCCTGGCATCTAGATGTATGGGTTGCAGCAAGTGTTGCATCCCCAGAAGTGTTATAAAGCTCAAATCCCACTGTACTCTTTTTCATATTGTAAATCCGTGATCCTGGTGCAAGCATCTCCTGTTATAGGGGAGAGAGCGGGATTCCGAACGGCAGCCAGCAGGAGGCTTGGAGACTTCTGCACCTTTAATGACTTGCAAATCAAAAGCATGAAAACCAAACTGCACTTCTCAAACTGTTTTCCCGTTCAGCCTCAATAGCCTGCATCATTTTCTCCTATACCATTCCTGTTATTCTCAATACTAGAGTGTCAGTCTTTTCAGGGCATTTTTTAATGTGGAGAGAAGGGGGTAGAGTGGGAGAGGGATCTGTCCAATGATCTCAAAGCATATGTTTTTGATTCTAATAAGATTATGGATACCAAAGGAATAAAAATGGAAATCACTACTGCCAAGATATGAAAGAAAGTTTGCATAGTAAAATAATTTAAACCCTAACATTTGGACCCAATAAGGCTAACAGAACGTTTATTCCATATTTTTGGAAAGTATGCTTTTTCTGCACATTAAGTGGTACCAATAAAAAATAATGATTCTCACTCAGTTTATTTCTATAAATTATATTGTTTTATAGTTTTCCAGGGCACGGTTATGTGTCAGATTCTATGGCAAACACCTGGGTGTAAAATGCAATAAGCTAGTTACTTCCAGTGGGGGTTGGAGGAGGAGAGCAACAATCCTCCCTTCTCCCCAAAATGTAACTATTTCTGAGAAAACTGGATTGCAGCTTATCTAAAAACAGCCAAATTCTTTTTCACACTTTAGGAATTATCATTTGCATCTCCTTTTGTCTTGCTAGTGATATAAAGCTGAACCCTTCAGGGACCTGAAATCAGCTATAGTAAGAGCTTCAGACATGAGCTTGAGTTTGGTGTCTTTGCCRAATGTCCAATAGGTGACCACCCACCCAAACCCATGGGTTTGTCCTTTAATTTAGCACAGGTCAGTGTACACAGAATACAGCACAGTATTTATGTGGGAATTTTAAAAGTTATGAATATGACAAAGATTTAATAACTTTCAAATTTATGATGCTACTAAGACTAGCACTCAGGTTATGGACAGACTACATTTAAGAATACCCTTACAACAAAAATATGGCCCCTTTTATGTGTGCACTATAATTACAGCTGGTTGGAAAAGTTCCATCAAAATGTTTTGGGGTTTTTTTTCAGTGAAAAACTATTTTCTGTGGGAATTCCCCCTCCCCCCGGAAATGCTCTGACTTTCCATAGGGAAAATGTAAGCAAAATACATCCTTTTGGGTCAAGTCAACTGGATTCTAAATATTTCAGCTTGTCAGGCTGAATAAAAACATTTCATTTTAGGCCAACTTGATATTAATGTGTATCTGCCAGCACTGCCGTGGTATATCACTTGCAGCTTAGATTAGGTCTTCTGCTGCAGGACATATGCTGTACAGTTGCCCCTTTTGCTAATGTCCTTGTCTTCCTGCAAGTGAGAGCACAGGATACCCACCCCAAAAGCACCAGGACTCARTATAGCAGCTCTGGAGTTAGCCAGYACGTTAACCAAACTGAAATAAAACGTAGGATTCATTTCATTCAGCAAGATGGCTAAAATCTCTTGCTTATAGAAATAAATTGCCTCCAGAAGATGATTTATCCCCTCAAAGAGGAAGATTAGATACCGAAGGGGAATTCATGTCCATTGGTTAATGACAGACTATAGACGCCTATTTCAGACTAGGCACTAACTTGGCTGAATGCAGCGAGATGCTCCTGTCCTTTGGGAATCCCTCCTAATTAGCTTTTTCTTCAGCCTTCAGTCTCACAAGGAGAAGCAGTCCTTGCACTTGAACAAAGCCCAGATAATTTCACTGGAGTTYCACTTCAGCAAAGAAGAAGGTCAGCCTAGGCCTGGGACAGTGAGACTCAAGTTGAATTAATCACATACTTTAGCAAAAGTACAACCACTTATGTAAAAAGTAGGATGCGTTGTCTTAGGAAATAATTTAGGTATACAAGGAGAGCTAGTATCTCTTGCAAAAAAAAAAATATATATATATATATAATCTCTTTTCTATTGCAAATTAGCAATTGCATAAATAAATGCAAATGCATGTCATAACACATACATTTAGAGAGATAGTCACTGTTGAACTGGATTTGCTAYAGAAGTACCCCAAAAAACGATCATGGACAAAGCAGCAACGTGGAAATCACTGTGTACTCCACACAGTGGATATCCTTTCCACTGCAGGGCTTGCAGTCCGGCTAGACAGGACAGAAAGATGGTAAGAGAAGGCACTATAATAATACAAGCTCACGATGGCATCCAGTGCCATGAAAGAGCCATGTTTCGACAGACAGATGGCGTGGGAGGTGCTRCTCGTGAAGAAGGCAGGCTGGGGAGAGACGAAAGACACAGAGGAGAGAGGGAGGAGGGATATGAGGAACAAATGGGGAGTGAAGAGGAAGTGGGAGGTATATAGGGCCAATTACGCTGGAGAGAGAGTCCAAAGTGTATGCCTCAATAACTTTTGCATTTCTTGAATTTACAATACTCACTTTTGCAACCTTATAAAATGTTCATAATATTGTTTTAGAATACAGAATATAAACCATATGTGCCTGTGTCAAACTGCATATAATATGCATGTCCTGAGTATTGTGTTTTGCAAATTTAGCAACAGTCTCACACACACGGCTCTCATTAGCATATGAGCAACCACAGTGAAGTTAATGGGATTAGAGCTTGTCAGGAATTTTTCAATTAAACCTTTTTTTCATTGGAAAATATCGCTTCATTGAAATCGAAACTGTTCATGAGAATGTAGCAACTCTGGTGCAATATGCTTTGGGAAAGGTTTCTCAGGTCCTGGAATTTCTGATCAAAACTGGAAAAAGAAAACGCTGAAGTAATGTTGCAGTCAGAGTAATGTCCTGGCTGGACATTGGAGGACCAAACATGAGTGTCTGCCGCATTGTTCACACGCTGTTGAAGTCCTGACTCAGCCTGCTGGTTATCTGGGGACTAATTTTATCTTTCCAGTTTGAAGCTGAYTCATCAAATCCTGAACCCTAAACCATTCTGCAAAGGGACAATCTCTCCCCTGAACATGTTTCACATATAGAAAAGAGCCATTGTTTTGTCCTGTTTGGTAAATGAAAAAGCATTTCTGAGTTCTAAGAAAGCTTGGGGAAAAGAGGAAAAAATTTCCCACCCTGCTCTGCGCGCTCTCAGAAAACTTCTCCCCCAGCGTCTTTGTTTTAACCAACTGTCCTCACTCTCATGATTCAGAAAATACATGTTATACCAAACCAAAGAACTCAGAAAAATACTTGAAAAGAAAATACCAAATTAAAGAAACTGATGCTACTGTCTGTCGTCCAAACCCTTTAGAAATTTAAATACATATTTTTTAATTTTCCCACTAATGCACAGAACAGAATTGTGCCACATCTGTTTAAGCTGCTACACACGCTTTGGCTGTCAAGTGTCTGTTTGCAGATAAGAATATATGGCAAAAGTCTGTTAGCTGTCTCCTCATCTTTGGTTTTAATTTAGATGTTGGGCTTTTTTTTTCTGCCCCCTCAAATGCATTTCCTTCAGAAGAAAGGTAAAATAGTTTGTAATCAACAAGGTTAAGGTTCGCTGAAATAACTTCTAAATTTTCTGCCATGAACTGAAGACGCTGTCAGAGAGCAATATCTCTTTAAAGAACAGCAGATATGCTGGAAAGGCACCAAAGAAACTTCTATACTTCTGAACAGCATCTTTAAAACAGCAGCACTAGAACAGAAGAAGAGCTCAGGGGAATGCACAGAGCCACTTACTCTCCAAAAATAAAGCTAGTAATGCTTCACTTTGTTGAAGTTACCAGCAGTCGGTCATTGTTGGTTGAAAACTAAAAATGTATACTTTTACATTCTTAGCACACGTACACAGTGCCAGCTGGCTTTACGGCTTAGCTTTGCAACCTAGGGGGCTTACAGGATCTCAACATCTGCAAAATTATGCTTTGATTTCTGGCACTGTCAGATCTCCAGGGAAAGAAACCAAAGCAATCGCCAGCCAGAACTCACATTTTGACATGTTAAGCAAGGGGCTGTTCCTCAGAGCTTTTGCCATTTGGAGAAGAGCAGTAAGCTATATACATGAAGGGGAGAAGAGAAAAAAAGAAGCCGACAGACATCAATGTTACAGTATTTCTGCTACCAAGGAGAGTGGCTATTGGAACCAGCGTAAAGGAACAAATTATGAGAGGGATGGGAATGGAAGGAAATTGGCAGGATCGYTACACTAATGCTTATTTTTCAGTTGCACCGTGATCGTTATAATCACTGAAAATGTAAAAGAGTATAATTACTTAGTGCTGAAGCTGGTGCTAAAAGACAAAGAAAGCAATATGAACTCTAGTGTGAGTGAAAATAAGATAGACTATTAYCTTTCACAAAGGCTTTCTTTTTTACTTCTTTCTACCTCAACAACCTTGGACACTGTTTAAAGATTAATGGCCATGCAAACAAAGATTTGACAGATTTATATTAAAAAACCCATATGAAGAGTTTAGCAGATCAGGAAAAGATGGGTACCATAYCTATGTTCTTTATAGTCTTTATTGGACAGTTCAAGAAAAACAAACAAACAAACAAACAACTGAAGGTAGAAACCTCATTTTCCCTCAGTTCTTCTACACTTAGCACTTTAGGAATTGCAGTTCTGCAGCACTGGAATTACCGCCTGGCATTCATCATCAGCTGTTTGCTGATTCCAGTGACTTACAATAGATCACTGGCATTTAGTGACTGGTAACTCTTACTACCCTTTCTCACAACAAAATGAACACAGAATAGTTAAGCTGGAACACTTCTTCAGGGTAAAGACTGCAGTGATTTTTTTCTCCGGATTTAGGCAAAAGCATCATTTCCATTCATATCAACTCATAATGTCCTTTGGAAAGTCATTGCTCTCATCCATCACTTCTGCCACATCACTTTTCTCTGCTTCCCTCCTCTAATCTCTTCCTTTATTCTGTYTTCAAGTTTTTCCCCTCTACAATGCTCACCTCTCTCAGCACCTATGTTGTCTGTTGTCACTCTAGTACCTTACACTTTTTCCCCCTACTGCTCCTTCATGCTCAGGAGGAATGTTTGGAAGCATCTAAAACAAGAAGATAGCTAAAAAGCTTTAAAACAAGAAGATGATGAGGGAGCAGTTAGCTCTTTCATTGCCTTTCCTTAGCAAGAAGCATCCCTCAAGTCCTGCTAACTTTCCTCAGCCATCATATCTACAAAGAACTGGAAATACGCAGATGCTTGACATGCTGGGGCTAGTAATATCTCACTGTTGCCCTGCTCTTCCCTCCTCTATGTTAATCTGCATAATCTGTTTTCCATGCCATCACTGTAAGTCCACAGTCAGTGCTGTCTTGGTGGGGAAGAGATGGCCCTTTTTTCAGATATTGGCAGAGCACCTACCACTGTGACGAGGCTGCATATGATCTTCACTAATGCAAATAAAAATTAAGTTTAGAAAGGCTTGAGTTAAATTACTTGAATTAAATCTAGGGCCCATCAAGATGTTGCTTTGTGCTCAGGAAATCCCAGAATGCTGGAAACTTGGGGACTGGCTGGGAGGAGAGAGAAGGCGGAAATATCTCTATATGACCTTCTTTGGCTCCAGACTCTTCCCTTGGCCTTAGTCAGAGGCAGGATACAAGGCCGAATGGGCCTTTAGTCTGATCCAACATAGTTGCTTTTACACTCTTGTGTCCCCTCCCATTCCTTGGCTAATAGTCAGGAGCAGGCAATGAAGTGACCTTTGGTAGAAGAAGAGGGAGAGAAGAGGTAGATTTAGTGTTTTCAGTACTTGGACTGTACTTACGACTTCAGTTACCATCTCAAATGCAGGTTCAAGGCTTTGGGCTTTGAAAGACTGAGGGCAATYAGAGAATCTGAAATGATTTCTCTGACAAAAGAGAACTGCACAATAAAAAGGATTACAGTCCTGCTAGATAAAATCCGCTTGTCTTCACAATGCCTTAGTACCAAAGAAATCCTGAAACTGGAACTGGAACAAGCCTGATTCTCCCCTAGCCATAGCTAAGACTAGTGAAAGAAGATTCAGGCCTTTTGTTAATAGGAGTCAATTCACCTACAACTTCACAAAGACAGAAAATATTAGTGACTGAGCAGTTGCAATGTGGTAAAAAAATAGATATTGGTAGAAAAGCCCTAGCACATGTAATTGTTCAAAAATCTTATGGGAACCCCYAGGGATCAGGATCCCATCTTTGAACCCCCTCTAGGGCTATCTAAAACTGTAGCTAAATAACCAAGCATCAAGGACTCCAGTCAAACCAGAGGAGAGTTTAAGCCCRTTTAATTTGCAACATAGCTGCCTTAAATCTCTTCTCCACTGTCTTTTCTATTTGTTTCACAGGTAGATGTCTTGGAGGGAAAGTCAAAGGTATATTCAGTAGTATACTGAGGAACATCATCAGCCCTCCCTAGTCCTCAAAATCCACACTACCCTGAATCAAACGTTGTGTTTTGCTTTGTTTTGTTTTTTTTTTTAAAAAAAAGGAAGACTCAAGGAGAGTGACAGAGGCAAGAGACCCTCAAACTGTCACTTAGAAGAAGCCAAAAGTCAGCCCAGAAGGTCAAGGAAGTTAGGGACTGCAAGACCRAGGGGAAATGAAGGTGGAACGCCTTTTTCTGAAACGTACTTCCTCACGGTCTGTGGAAGAATATGTCTAAGTTACACTTCCCAAAAAATGTCAGCCTCAAGAGAGAGAGCCTTAAAAGTGTACGGTACCATAATTTGTCCCTGATCTCTCATGGGAAGATCTCCTCTTCTTTACCTGGATTTCAGTCTGACGCAGTGTTGTCTTCTCCCGTCACATCCTGGCAACCCCCCCCACGGGTGGTATTATGGCTGCACTGTCCAGGAAGACAAGAGTTTAACATCTTTCAATCTCTGGTAGTGTATAAATCCCAGTCCACCCACTTCCTCCCGAGGGAAAGCTTCAAAGCAAGAGCAGAGGTTGCAATCCTCCGAGTGATCCTCCCCAAGGGGCGCTGGCAGGGATGCAGGATGGGAGACGAGAAGGCTGTAATAAACAGGATAACCCTGCGTGATCGTGTTGTGCATTGCTCCCCTCTCATCCTCTCTAGCAGCAGCCCCAAAAGCCCTTCATTTTTCATCCATCATCACTCCAGCAGTGGGCTGAATGGCATTTAAAATACTCATCAGAGGCATTCAGTATCCAGCAAAAGACAAAAACATCTGGAAATGGCTTTGATGACTACAATGTCRCCTTGCACAAGAAAAGTCTCATGGAATGGGATAGCGTTTATTTGCTATCTGTGATTGACAGATCTTTAATTCCTGTTTCCTGACTGGCAGGACCATAAGGCAGACTGTAAAGAGGGCTGCCAGGCAGGATGGAGAGCAGAGACAATCAACAGATGCTTTTGTTGTTTTCTTTCCCCATTTTATTTTTAACTTTACAGAACATTTCCCTTAAGATGACATTACCTCAGGCTTTTCATTATTTCTCTGTGGGAGGGAAGGGCAGTATGGCCTCACAGAACAGGCCTGGTATACCTACCTGCCTGGCGAAGATTTGCAGGCTGGGCTTTTCTCATTTAACTGTAGACATACCAAAGTTAGTTTTCCAAATAYAAACCAGTCAATCACCCTAAGCACCCTTTTGGTGAACTGAGCAAAAGCCTTGCCTCTGCAGAAAATTCATCTTGTCTGCCTCAGGTATCTTCCTTGGGATGARCCTTCTCATCCATTGGAAGTGCCTGTGTCTCTCCAGCCTCAGAAAGAGAACAGTGGCTACGTTAGCCTTGGACAGCTACATGTCTGATGCATCCCACTTGAGGTCAGGGCATGTGGCCTAAGTACAGCACCAGCAAGCAAGTTGCTGAGTCTAGCCCCACATTGTGCTCCAGATCCCTCCTCTGAGCTGGGTTCACTGCCTTCAGCAGCTTCTCCAATTTCTATATCTGTAGAAGAGAGATTTAATCACTTTACTCTTTTCTTTTGCCACTGTGAGTAATTATCTTAAAGAGTTCTAAGGTTTTATTTCCAGGAACCATTATTGGAACTAAAAGAAGATGAAATAAAGACTTCAGAAAGCTATGATGATTGTGCTGTGAATCTGAATGCTGGTTATATTTTTGAGCAAATTGTAGAAATCATAGAACAGTTAATAAAACTAAAAAAGAAAAAATCCATGAAACAAGWATGGGAGTTCATAATAGCAAGAAAACAATAAAAGTGTATGTCTATATTGCTGTTTCATTTGCATTAGAGAAGGGCTTTTGATGCCTCCTGACTATGGCACTTTTGTTCCCATTGCAGAGCAGCCTCAGAGAAGGTGAAGTGAAGTTCTCTGGAAGGAAACTAACCTAGAAATTGCCCTCCGTGATGRTACTCCATGTGCTCCAGCACTAACGGACTAATGGACTTTCATTCCAAAAACGAGACGAGGGTTATTTTGAGGTAAAACCTTCAACCCCAGCTGTTTCACTCTCCAGAGCCTCTTCTTGCTACTACAGTCCATAATAATTCAGTGTGAATCCCCTTCCATTATTCGGGACATGATCAGTAGCCAATTCTAACACCTTTCTCCAGTACCACAGAGGATCCTTCGGCRTGACACCCTGCGCATTGCTCCGGAGCACAAAGGCACAGCAGAAGGGCGAAGGGCTGACGAGGCAGACTTGCAAACTTGCCTCTTTTGCAGAGGCAACCCTGATGCCCTCAGCAAAGCAGAGCCACCWGGGGACCCACAGAGGCTATATGAGCCCTTAAGCTGCAGTTGTGCTCTGTGGGGCGATGGGGGCAGTTTTGGGGGCTGCCTGTGCTTCTCCCAGCATCTGGCCATGTGGGAGAGGCAGGAGCAGGGCAGAGTGCCRATCCCTGCAGGCAGGTTGTGCTTGATGCACACTGCTTAAACACAAGTACACTTACCAAAATCAACAGCAGGATCCTGCCTCCAGTTGTAAATACTTCCTGTTAGTATCTCCAGGTGAAAAGTTCCAGAGATGAGAGAATTAAATGGACAGAGTGAAATCAGACCACATAAAAAGAGAAAGACATAAAGCTGTCGTGTCCTGACGTTAAAACCACCATTGTCTCAACRTTAAAGAAATCTCACCATATATATTTTGTCTGAAACCAGAAGTGACTTTTAGTACCCATCATAATAACATGACAAAGTGTCCAAACTCCCGTAACAAGAATGACCCCCATCTCCCCTTTGCATGACTTCTCAGATGGCAGAGGGGTAAATTAGTGACTCACTGAATCCACAGTTTCGGTTCATATTTAACTGTAAGTGTACGAGCTACTGACTCAGCATAAAGGGCCCCATACTTAAAGAAAAAGAAAACAGCAATCAAAAGAAAAGACGTCTGACACAGTAAGATATTTGAGGAAATTAACTTGACCCCTACATWACATCCAATAGTAGCACATCCGTAAAAAATAAACAATTCCTACTGCCTACAGGTGGCATATTTAATAAGTAAATATGAACATAGCAGCAGAAGGAATGAAATCCAATCATCACTCCACTATGACCCTGCATGGTCTCCTTTTCCATAGTGGCCTAGCAATCAGTTCATAACTAATTCAGTACTTTTCATTCAAAAACTTWAAAATAAATTACAAATTATGCCTATGTCCATTTTACAGACGGAGGAAATGAATGAAATTCATTCTGCCATTCTAAATATTGTCTTGAACTAATGGCCTTGAGAATAAAGTGGGATAAAGGATAAACCTCCTTCTTCAAATAAGAACCTAATGGAAAGGAATCAATTTGCTGAAAAATCACATAGGAAAGATGTGAAAGACAAGACAATTCCCTAGTACTTAAGATTGCACATGTTCTTTCCTTAATTTTCCTGAAAATTTACCACATTTCAAAATGTTTTCTTTAAAGAATAGACATTTCAAATGAAGTTACATCATTTGAAATCAAGCTCATATTAGACARTTGTAATTTTTGTGGATAAAATCTCTCTTTTTGTTTGAAAATCAAAAATATTGATACTTCCAATTTTCAACATTTTACTTTTCTCATTTCAGATTTATGTCAACAGGCAAAAAATGCATGTACTGCTTGCTCCTCATGACATTCATCTCAATTTAGCTGTAGTGCATTGCTTAATTTAGATAATGTTCTAACCAATGCCAGTAAATGAAATTTGGGTTTGTGCAATCACAMAATGAATCAGATGAGGGAATAGATTCCACTCAAAAACAATTTTTATTATTCACTCAGTTTAATTTCTGAAGCCAATTCKCCCTGCAGTGCTGGCATTTTAGAGTCGTGGCTATCTAAGCACTRAATATTTGAGGAAACTTTTTGTACTAAAGGTTACTACAGGTAACTTTTGCCTGTTCTACAGTTTGCTGCCTCCAAAGCAGGGCTTTTTCCTCCACTCTTCTCCGTGTTGCCTAGCCCTTTCCAGGGCTCCAGCTCTTGCACCGTCCTGGCCTCCCCCATAGCCAGTTCAGCTCGTCAATCTGCAGCAATAATCACCTTTTGTTTGGGTAGTTTTCTACCAGTTCACGGGGCTGCACCAGCTCGCCGTGGGGCCTATGAGCACTGGGGACAACACAAGGAAAGCAGGACACCCGGAGAAGGGTATGGGAGAGGAGAGGATTTCATCTGCAAAACAGTAGACCAGCTCCTGAGCTAATAAAACTTCACTCTAAGAGGGAGGAACCAAAGAATACAGATACAGATTAGAGTCACCCTAAACAGCTTATAGACCTCCAACAATGATTTGGGGGGTTCACACAAAAATAGGCAAGAAAGGTCCCATCACGTCCATTTTCTGCTGCAACATTATTTAACATAGATTTATACATTACATTCATACACTATAAATTTTATAAATTTATACATTTCCTCACATTTGACAAGAAGAGCCTAAACACAAACAAAAGAAGAAAACTGACCCTTACTTAGGATGGTTTGACCTCACTTTTCCACAGCTTATTTGCCCCATCAAGCTGTTYAAAGGTCCTCGGCCCGTCCCCACGGTGCCCAAAACTACCTGCTGCTCAAACTCACACCACTGAAGAGTCTTCACACCAGCTGCAGAGAGAAAAGATTGTTTGTGCTAATTAAAAGATTATACTCCAAAACGGAAGCCATGCCAGTAAAACGAACCCAGCAAAGTAATGCCGCTGAACGAGTGATGAGAGCTAGTCCCTATCCTCCATTTGACTTTTTTTGTTGTTTTGGGGGGATTTGGGGGCAAGCTCCAAGAGTAAGAAAGCTCATGTTACTTTAAGGAAAAATGATACATTTCAAATGTCAGGCTGTGTAGGGTTTTAAGATCACCAGAGACTTTGAAAGGTTGGAACTAAAAGAGCAGCCATGTGAGGAAATCTCTACAGCTGGTTGTAAATCTCTCTGAAACTGCCTGGTTCAGTATGGGGAATGCCACCATTTTGAATTTAACCTTTTTATGTCCGTGCTGACAAAGCGTCGTTATGTTTCTTGTCTGAGGTGGTACTTAATGTCAGAGACAGGAAACATGTTACTAATTATGTCTTTAGCATCTAAAAGAAGAGGAGAGGAAGGAGAAGCTTTTAAAATCCTCTCGGTGTTGGATAGCATGTGTCTGCCCTCAGTCTGCAGCGTTCAGTTTTACCTCTTAAGAGTGGTCATCAATAATTATTTATTAATGTGCTGCCGTTAAACATAGCGAGTGGGCAGTGCTTGCYGCAAGGAACCCAGTGAATAAAAGATTAAGAGAACACATAAAAGGAGGAGGGAAAAGATTATATTATCTTTGTTTTATGCTAGGMGCATCCAGAGATTAACTGGCTTACCTGAAGCTACAGGGAAAAATACCCTTCCTGAATTCCCACCAGCGGACAGGYGCTGACGCACCGACCGGTGGCTGCGTGACCGTGAAAGTGGCACCATTTTTCTCTGCCGTCCTGTCGCACCTGGGTCGCTCCTTCAGCCTTGCTGCTAAGATGCTGCTCTTAGGCAGGAGTGAAAACGTGCATTGCTAAGTCTCTCCTGGCATCAGCTGCTTAAAAATTCAGTTCACGAAAAATGAGCAGTCTTGTTCCGTGACAAATCTACTCACCTTGACTCCTGAGTGTCCGTTTGCTAAGCGAGGAGTTCAGACGAAGAAAGAAAAATAAGGGAATGTGAGACAGCACTGCCATAGCAGAGCCCGTTACAGTAATACCTACAGTCTGCACTCTGGTAGCCGAAGACTCSTTCACCTCAGTGCAGCTTCTTGCATGCAGGTTACTTGTATGTTAAGGGCGTTGCTGTTACTGACCCCCTTTGGTCATTCCTTAGTTCAGCTCCCAACTTTCACAAACGAAATGCTAAACATGCCTCTTGCTAGCTGAGAGGAATCTCAGCCCCTCTCTCCAAAGAGCTGTAACAAGGCTTTCCCTCTCTCCTCCCCTCCTCCTGGTAGAATAAGTCCCTATTTCTGTCATCGTCATGTTACAAATAAGAACTGAGGCCTAAATGCTCAACACATGGACGTGTTTTATTCAAGTTCCTAATTCCCACAGATTTGAATAAACATGAAATATTGAAACATGTTTGAAGGTTAGAAATGTAAAGCCAGATTTTTGGCTCTTTACTGTATATTTAAATTCCTAATCAACGTAGGACTGGTTTTAAGAAACACCGAATGGCCATCGCCGCATCAGCTTGAATGCAAGTCGCAAGTATTCTGCACAACTGACATTTTATTTCAAATTAATAGTTGCAAGACTCTAGTTATGCAAAAATTTCAGCCTAAGCAACATGCTTAATATCCCCGACTTCCATATGGGATAAAATGAAAAAGTCATGGCAAGGAGATCTTACATATGTAAGGCCAAAATGGGCTAAAATGTTCATCTTCAGATTCCTGCTTCCTTACACCCTGCGGAGATGACTCTAACCATCAGATTAGGTCACTACATTTCAAAGGCACCCGAGTCTTTTCATTGCCTGCATAGGGATCTTTGACAGTTTGAAACTTATTAACTGAGCACTTAAGATTTCATTGCAAGTTACATGTTTTAGCTAGGCAACTAGCTAACTGCTCCCAAAGCTGGTCAATTCAAAAAGTTTAGGGCCAGATGAGATCTATATATCATCTAAACTGWCCTTGTGTTTGTCACAGGTCATTAAATTTCACCGCCTTACCCCTGTACAATAAATTAAGTAAGCTTATAAAGAGGCTAAAACAAAATAATGAGTCAAAATCTAAAGAAAAACTGCAAGTACTCATGCCAAAGGATAGAGCTGACTAAGTTCCTGGCCAAAAGAGAGTCTTTTATGCTGAAAAATGTGAAGTCTATTTTGAAACATTTCAGCCAGCTCTGCCACGGGCTGTAATGCATGCCAGCCAAGACACCAGGGTGTCCTCTGCCTCAGGTCATCCTTCTGAATGCGTTCTCTAGCTTTYGATCCTGGCACAAGCACATTGCACAGGGAACTTGCCAGGACACGCGTGTAGTGGGGAAAAGTTTCTCTTTTCCTCCCATCACACCCCAGGGAACTTCTAGCCCTTCTTTAAAAGCTTTAAAGTGGTGCAACTCTGAAAGAAAGCTATTGACAAGTCCTTGATACATATTAGTTGCCGCGAAATAAAACGTAAATATGACTAACATTTCCTACTTGAGGACTATGAGAGCCTTTAGAGAGATGAATGTATCTGTGTACACCTTGTGTGGTTGTTTAAAAGTATATAGATTTACCTTGGACCTACAGAATATGCATTTCTATGAGACAAGAGCCGAAGAGAAATTAATGCTTTAGTGCTTGTACRATCAGGAGACTTGAGGAGGAATAGCTCAGATGTTTGCTTCCATTTTAGCTTTTATGTCTCTAATCAAAAATTGTTCCCAGAAGTAAGGAAAACCCTTTGTGAAAACATCCCCCCCCAAACTCAAATGTTGCCGAGTCACACTCTACTTTTGGTATATTAAATAGATTTGGGGAATATTTTCCAACCTTTTTAAGCATTTTTATTTTTATAGGAAAAAGTTCCTCAAAATGTTTTCAATGGGAAACAAAATTGCTCATCATCCCGAACAGTAGCCTAGCATCTTCCTAGAGCTTGATACCACCCATACAATTTCCAAAGGAAAAAAAGGAAAGCAGCAATTCCAAACATACARATACTCAGACCTTGAAGATCCTGCTCAGAAGTACCTGAGAGAAGTCTGTTGGGAGAGAAAAAAAAMCTCCTATTTTATACTGTTGCACATACTATCATTAAGGAGAAAGTGTTTGTGTACAGCAGTATACAACAGTATACTCAAAGTGATTTTTTTAATAATGAAACAATAATTTTATAAAAGCTGTAATTGTTACATTTTTGCAGGACTGCTTACTGACATTGACATTTTTTTAAGCTCTGAAACAAACCACACACTTATTTAATACCTTTTTGCATATCACACTGCCCCATCATTATATGATCATGCAGTGAAGGACCCTATCATAAAATATAATATGCACAATTGGAACAGGATTAAGGTAATAAGGGAGCGTTATTTCTGAATTTCCTGACTCTTGTGGGTTTAAATCTCAAACTTAAMATTGAATTAACATATTTTTAATTGAGCAAGAGAGGGAAGAAAAGTGTACATTAAAAGCCTTTATTAGTTAAAATGAAGATTTCCTAACAAACATGTTTTATTTCTTCATTTTTCATTCCATTTTCTCTGTAATTTGGAACTAGCTGATCCAGTGTCTTTGCAATGTGCTGCCTTAAAATTAAAACCTATGACATGACATCTTGATTCTTAATGCATCTGATCTAGCAGTCTCTGATCTTGGGGGACTAACCCTTAAAACGCATCCCCCAGCTCCTGCTGGCTCAAAAGAGTAGGATGTTCTTTTATCATTTAGGCACTATTATTAAATGTTTTCTAGGTATATAATAGGAGTAGGGGGAGTAAGTTCTTCTGGCAACAAAATCTACTTGGAGCTGATGTGACAATCTACCTAGAAAGCATTTAATTTGCTCATTTCGGTTCATTTAACAAACTAGAACTTTTTTTGCCTGATGATCTTCTTTAGTAGATCTTAGAATGGCACTATTTATTGTAGCTATTGAATAATGCTCACCAAAGGCACTCCTTTTAAAGGAAAAAAAAAATCTCCCTTACCACCAAAGAAAACCAAGAGCAAAATAACATAATTTTCCATTGTTGGTGATTTATTTCCAGTGTTTTCATTCATATGCATAGAAAAACCACTGGAGGTGAAGATTTTGAGAAGCAGCTCTCTCTTTGAGTAAGGAATTCAGCATGAGCTCATATGAAGGCCCACCTGGTAAAAGTAACCTTATGTATCCATTCTCCGAAAAGAAACCGGTGTTATTTTGGTGCTAGAAATCAGTGTGTCATATAGCACAGCCAAGTGTCCTTTGAGGACCCCACTGGGAAATCAATAGAGTTTTATGAGGTTAGCTGCAGCTTTTGTGTAAACACCATAACATTTTATGATGAGAAACGTAGTCTTTTTCTTTTTATGTAAAAATGGCATTGATTAGGGATTTTTATGCCCCATGCAACTGAATTTGGGGGGGGTTGTTAAATGTATACATACTGTGATTTGAAAACCTCACTGTCCAACACAAGATAATGCTTTATTTAGGTATTTCTTGACTATTCAAATACACTGACATTTGGGAGCTTTTAAACTACTGAYATAATGAGATTTCGTTTTCTCAGAATAAATTCTTAGGAGATCATTTACATTATAAAATGGGTAGTTGCACATTGATTTTTACTACATCCCAAACTTGTACCAGATAAAAGACCAGCTAGTATAATTTATGAATAACATAATGGCCAACACTTGGCTTTTAATCTGGGATGTTTTACTCCCTCAGAGTTCAAGCACAGTTTCTCTTTTTGATGTTTACTTTTGTGGGAGAATTTCATTCATACTACATACCAGGTCGCAACATGGACATGATTAGAGGTGACTCTAGTCTTCATTTTCAGCAGGTATGGGCTTACTACTGGCTTTTGTATCTGGCATTAGATTGTGTTTTAAGAACTTTGCAGAAAGAAAAAGAAGTATGCATTTTTCCTAAGATCTTATGGAAGTCGAGATATTCCTCATGGTTTTCCTTGGGTGCAGTATTAGGCAGTACTGGCCACTTTGGAGAATGATCTGAGTCCACCTAYCTGATTTCAAGGAGACCAGATTGTCTCCTTCAAGTCAGCTCTTGGAAAGAAGTGGCATGCCATGGTCCAGTATCAAACTCGCTCCCTGCAAAGATTGGGATAGGAAGAACAGAAGATTTTGTGGGGAAAAAATGTCCAGTCAAGTTCATATAATTACAACTAGTTCTTACATGAGTTGTCCAAGACTTGCTGAAATGTCTTGAACTTTCCAAGCCAAAGTAAACTGCTCTCTATATCCATACAGTCAATAAGTGCAACATGTAATTTCCAGTGCTGATGAAACAAAATGCGATATTTAAAACCAAAAATATTTTAAATGGGGAATTCACAACAAAAAAAATAGATTCGATGGAAAATTTCACAGCCTCTTCAGGAAACATTTGTGACCTAGGYTATGGTTACAGTTAGACTTCAGTTGGAAAAAAATATACCCCARAAAACAACTCCAGTTTTCATACAGGGTAAAATAAAACTCACTAAACATCCTTGTCCATCCAGTCCAGACTAAAGTTACTCCTGGCAGACAGCGGCAAATTTTATGTACAGTAAATAAAAATCAGTGAAACATTCATAATGTAATAGTCATATATTTCTCCCCACTAGCCCCTTATTAAAGGTGGGATGGTCAAGGTTTATGTGAAACTATTTCACTCCGCACCAAAGTAGCTTTTTAATTATACTCCAATGCATTGAGAAAAACGTGAGTACAGATCTCCTGGGGTCTCTCTCTCTCTCTCTCTCTCTCTCTCTCTTTTTTTTTTTTCCTGAACAGTTTCAGGGTCTCTTTTTTCATGTTTTATCTGATTATTTAGTTAAAAAATTAGAAACTGAGCCTTTTATTTATCCACAGCCCAGAATTTGCAGCTGCGGGACAGGCGGGCTTCCTCGCACTGCCCCTCGAGCGACCTCCGCGCTGACCTGCGGGGACCACCCTTACGGGAGGCRGGAGGTACTTCGGGCTCTGCTCTTGCCTTGCCTGGGCCTCCCTTAAGCAGAAGCCGGTGTTTTATGAGATGATCACGTGTCGGTGAGAGACAAAGCTGAGGCCTCCACGTAAATTTTGACTCAAGCCACAAAGGTGGAAAAACAGCACTTTATCACCAAGCCACCCAAGTCCTCAATACGATTCCCATTTATTTAAGAGCAAACATAACAAGCTGTGGGCCAAAGTCTTCTCCAGGTTTCACCTCAGTAGTCTCATTGGCTTACGTCCTCTCAAAGGATTGCAAAGAGTGCAGGTCAGTGGAGAATCTGATCTACTTTATTTCTTTTAATTTGCCCCATAGAGTTTTATTTACCCAGGAGATCAATTTCTTTTTTTTACTTTAAAAAATACATTTACCTGTCAAAACTTCCCCTCAGTTATACAACAGAACTGAAATAACATCTTAAAAACCTCAGGGTAAGATTCTTTGCTGTTGAAAAATTTAGACCATTTAGAAGCTGATTAATTTTTAGGATCTTAAAAAAGTCATACACAGTTGCTTTAAATAGCAATGAAAGGCTGATTCAAGCCATTAAATTTTATGTTGTGTGTAATGTTGTAATTGATGTCAAGCCTTTCCCATATTCTTCACACTGACATTGGGCAGTCTCCTGAATGCTAAGGGTGCAGTTACAAAAGTCCAGATCAGGTAAAATACCATGAAATGGGTGGTAGAATSGGACTGCAACAAATGGAGAGGTTCAAATGTAAAATAATTAAGCCTGAGCCAAATTCAACTAGTTTCTTTTCCATCTATTTATTTTGGGGGATAATTGGGTGCATTAAGTATTTTGCTGCAAACTGTTTCTTCTGTATATACATATAAAATTTTATTACCCTTGTAAAAAGCATGCTGTGAATTCTGATGCTTCTGTGTGTTTGGGAGCATATAATTGTTCTCTTTGCAGGAAAGCACATGTACACAGGTCCCAACCTGAACAAGCCAGCATCCAAAGCACCTCTTGCTTGAAAGCAGTGTGCTGAACTTAGAGCATCATTGAGTTAAAAAGGCAAATCCAGCTCAGAGCTGAAGAAAGGTTGTCTTCTCTTCTCACAAGAGATTTTAATATAGTGCTTTGTTTCACCTTTGCTAATCTTCTGGAAAGCCTTAAGCTGTTTAGGAAGAATGTCTATAATAATTTAAGGCTTTAATCCTGACAACAYGAAACAAGTTGAATAAACTCATTCGTGCAAGAGCTACCTCAGAAGTCAWCAAGAGCAGCCTAAGTCTAATGAGGAGAAAAATCAAGGAGACTAAGGAAGTTTCAATTCACCGTACTGTGCTCTCGTAGGGTATGTCCACAGTAGTGAATTAAACAGAACCAATCTCCTGGCATTGTTCGGATGTTAAAATAGACCAGGGACCATTCCTAGCAGGTAGTTTGCATGCAATCACCCCGTGTCGAAGTAGAAGGAGGTTTAAGAGTGTGGATGTGTGCAGATCATACCCATGGCTCCACGCTCGGAGAACTGGGAGCTAGTTCAGATGGGTCAAGCTTGCCGCCTTGGTCACGGTATCCAAGAGGGGCAGCAACCTGGGCCCAGTCAATCTACAGGTGAAGYGACTCTGAGGTCTGGGTTGTTTGTGCTGACATAAGCTGAAATCAAGCATCCAACTGCTTCGCAGCCATACCYGTCCAGCTAGGCAGGTTAAGGATTTTTCTTTTTTCCTCTTTTGYGCTCCTCTGTGGTATGGCTGCTTTATAGCACAAAACTAAAGTGTGACTATGAACTTTCTCAAGGCAAAACMAACTCCCACAGGGATTAAAGGCCATCACTGCTGTCACCTCTCCTCCTCTGAGTGTAGGCTGTAGTTCTTCACTCTGTCCTCTCTTACATTTCATGTGGTTTTAAAAGAAAAAGACCAAAACCAGAACACTCAACTAGACAGATTTAATTCTATGGTTTTGGCTGAGGATGCAAAACAGGACAAACCACATGCAACAGATGTTAATCACGTCATTTAATACACAAGAAGATGTGCAGTTACCATAGTGATAAGAAAGATTGGTACAATAAAGTATAATAAAATTTAAAGATGCAAYAGAGTATTGAACTGGCTCATACAAATGAATCCAATTGTTTTTACATTTATGTCATCCAGTGAGGCAAAGCTGTGGGCAAYGCTCTTGTGAGATATACCCCTTTCAGTGAAGAAAGAGTGAATAGAGTTGAATAAAGGGTAGGAAAGGTYCTGCAACTAGAATATTGGTGTGAGAAGCTAACAATTGAGTGGGTATTTGGGGCTAACACCTTGGACTGGAAGTGTTCCCAGTTTTACTTGCTGGCAGTCTTGTCTTCCACTCCCTTGAGAGCGGATCGGGCTGCTTTCCTACAGAGTGAGCTGAGAAAAGAAATGCATCTGGAACAGTCCACAGTGTGCAAAGGGAGTAGGAAGCAGGACAAGGACAACCTGACCGTAATTATGGTGTGTGTTGGGCCTGAGGTCTATCTGCCAAGAGAATGGTTCTTTTTCTTTTAGTGGCCAGTAGTTCTAGAAAAAATTACGAATATTKTTGCCTGAAAGGTCAAAAACACAATTTGGAGAAAAAGTCACAAGCCTGCTTTGACACAGTTATCCCTGTCATCTTTCTTTCTGCTCTTCCTGTGCCAGCCAAGAGCCTCTCATAGGGATAGGAGTCAGATTTTTAGCCTTCTACAACTTGGTTGCTTTTACATCTTGTGGCACATCCAGAGAGCCAGTGGCATAGCTCGTCCYATCTTAAGAAGGACGTATTGCACTGGATCACCCTCTGCACATACCTCTCAGCTCCTGTCCTAGAAGTCACAACCTGTTCATTGCTGATACACCAGACTGCAGTCTGTCTGTGTAGCACCATCCTTTCTTTTTTAGCACACAATGCACAAACTCAGTCCTACAAACCCCTGTGCACATGCAAATTCCTTCTCATTGAGGCTGATGGCTCTATACTGTGATGTATGAATAACTCGCATGAGTAGAGATTTGCAGAATGGGGCCTCRTATCTGCATAAGGAGGCCACACTCCAATTTCTGACTTACGAACACAAACCTGTCAGTTTTAAGTCAGTCTCTACTGTGATTTTTAACCTTGGTACTAAAATTAAGTTCCAGGCACTCCTGCCCACAGCTTGGAGGCACCAAAGAGGCTAATTATTTCTCACCCTGTTACTTGCCAGATTTCATCCCACAAAGAAGTGCAATGTRTATTTCCTGGAATAGACTCCTCTCTTTTTCTTTTTATTGTAAAATAATTCATTTCTGATTTCATAAGTCATTTGGAGATTTAATAAATACCTACAGGCAGAAAAGGGCAGCTGCTTCTTGCAWAGCACCAAAATCTTAAAATGTCAAAATCAGCAGGACAGTCACCTCTTCAGATCTTTAATTTCACCCTAAGCAGATCTGATTTGTTGGAGGAAGTAACAGTTTACACATTGCAAAAATAAATGGTGCAGCAGGCATTCGTACACAGTAGGAGGTGTGAAAAATGGGGAGGAGGGGGAAGGGAAACTGATGGAAACAATCAACTAATGCAGAATGAAAGCGTTTTTCTCTCTCCAAGTGGAACTAATAGGAACATCAAATATGTTAAACTAAAACAGAAACATGAATGACAAAATTGTTTTTGATTTTTTTAAGATTTTTTTTTAAGATCAGTTTCAAGTGTGTGCCTCAGAAAAATATCTTTTGCTCATCTATGTATCGCATAAGTCTACAACGAGTACCAGCTGAGAGCAAGCAGATTCTGTGGTGATGATGAGTGGTRCCATATTCAGGGGAAGTGCCACCTAAGTGCTGGCAGCCAAACAGTATCATGGCAATAATCAGCATAGCAGGACTCAGTGGATCTGTAATTCAGAACATCTCCACCCCTTCAYGAGACAGAATCAGCAATTTCCAGTAGGCTCAGTGTTCATATTTAATGTTTCATTCTGTTGTAGATAATGCAGGAAGAACACAAGAACAACATTTGGCCTACCAAGCATCCAGCCAAGGAGAAGGGCATAAAAATGCTGGCTTAATTTTGTCCAGTACTACCCATAAATACTGCTGTCAGACCAAAACCAAGTGGTGGCTCCATCTATTCACCTGCCTTTAAACTCAGTATTTCAAAGATGTTTTTTTTTTTCTTTTTTCAGAAAAGCCATTMGATATCAGACTCAATATCATTGTCAGTAAGCAAGAAGCATCTCAATGGSGCAAAGACAAATTCACGAAGGAAGCATATTGGTCTCAGGGGTGTAAAAACTAATATAAAGAAAAACAGTGAGTGGCACATGAGCTTGGCCACATTAAACAACACCCAAGTTAATGTTCATGTCAGAGGCTTAAATTGCAGGTATTCGTGCATGATGTTATGGAAATATTCTATAAGCTAAAAGAAAAGAAGAATCTCTTTTTTTTTTTTTTTTTTTTTTTTTTTTTTGAAACTGTCGCATGGAAGAAAACTCTGGACCTGATGGTGAATGTAGTTGAATGGCTTACTCTAGAAACCATCATGATCACTGTGAAATACGCATCCTTCTAGACAGGATCAGATGACAACACAGCTTTACTGCATCCAGTCCTATGACCTTCTCCAGGGCTCTTCCATAAGCCTGGCATTACAGCAGACTCTGGTTAGTGGGAGCTCTCTACTTCTACCCAGCTCTCAGAGCCATCACGCACTGTACACCCATATTTCAGCTCACAAGGATGAGAAACACAACAGGAAAGAAAGACTGTTCGCATAACTGCTCTCACCTCTTTTACACATGGTCCCCATCACTGTGATGCTGTGATGTGTGCAGTGCCACCCTTGCAACTCCTCAGCACCCGGTGCTGTGCTTTCTCTGGAGCTCTTATCATTGATACAGATATGATGGTATCATCTGTAGTAATACAAGGTAAGAATCCCAGACATTGGAGCTTGACTGCCTACACAATCACTTTGTTTAAAAGATCCTGGTTTTGGCCTGTGCCAAACAATATACTCCAAAACAATTCCCAGACATCACTGAGTAGTTAGCCTAGCGCAGGACCAAGAGGGAATGTGGATGAAATTCAACTGCTTTGGAAGATGAGAGAGTTTAATTGTATGGACATGGACAAACTTGGTCACTGAACATCRGAGCCATACAATAGGTGCTAGCTTAGCTGAATTTACTAATACAGTTGTAGCCAGTGGGCCATGTCCCATACAAATCTGGATAACCTGGACAAGTTTGTATGTGGTGAATTACTGTCTCATTGCCAGCAAGTATCACCATTCTGGCTAATTATTACTCAATTTCTCTGATCCAAAGAAACACCCAAGATGGTACTGTGCTGCTTTAGTAAAATCTGGAAGCAGGAGGCAAGGCCGTGCACTGCAGAGATTTGACCCAATCAAATCCAGACTTTGATCCAGAGTAGCTCAAGGAAGCAAAGCCGGGACATGTCTATAGATTAAACCTTAATAAATATAAATAAAGCTTTTTAGTCATGCAAAGCTACTTCATACTCACGTATTAACTGATGCACATAAGTCTGTCATGACATAGCTTTGGAGAGCAAGCAAAGTGAACCCCAAATATGATGCATGTGTGCTGAACCATTGGAGACGCATGCAAATTTATACTTGGACAGAAGTAACTTCCTTGAATCAGAGCCTATATGTACATTTTAGAAACAAAATATGAGCAAGCCAAAAAACTCCCTAAAACAAAGATTGCATTTAGCCAGACAGCCTTCAATGCCATAAATGATCACCTCTCTGTGTGTCTATTGCTAGCTGTGCTCAAAGGTAAATAGATCATAGAAATAAAATCATGTAAAGTAGTGTAACCACAGTGAAAATGATAATTAATTCCAGGGTGAGATGATGATTTTAGGAGAATAGTTTCCTAATTCAGAAAAATTCCTTTTAGAGACAACATTATAATACTATATTTTTTCTAATACAAAGTAAAGTTAAACAGAAATTAGTTGAAATACCAGTTTATGGCACTTGGCACTGCTTATTCTTGGTACCTAACCATTATACTCATCTAATTACTTAAGTTTTTCTTGTGAACTCCTTGAGTGTAAACAAACTGTGTTAGTGTCCTTTAGCCATGGGCTTCAAAAGACCTACCATTACAAATTTTATTGCTCAGCATTACAAGATGATGGTATCTCAAGAGAAGGTGACAGTGAGTTAACAGATAGGTCCCCAAGGGCAACTGGCCCAGACCTACAGACTCCCTTCTCCAAACAGAAAAACAGGCACAATTAGCAACTTTCAAAATGATAAATCTCTTTCCTTCATTCACTCAGCCTAACATGGCTGAGCGGACTCTCTTTCATTCACATTTTGGTACTAATTAACTCATAACATTTGGCTTTGTCTCATAAGAAAGCCTAGCTCTTTAGATGCCATCCCTTACAGCACCAGCCAAAGTCACACACAAATAATGTCAAAACAAACTAACTACAAAGTGTATTATTTTGCAGCTCTCTCTTAGTAAGTTGCTAGGTGGCACAGTGTATTAATTCCAGACACATATTTATTTTAAGTTTTTCTAATGTGACATCAGCACAGAACAGTAGTATCAGAAATAGAAAGAGCTTAACTATTTACAGAAATCTAAGAATCTTTATATTTCTAACATTCCCATTACTACAATATCTAATCACTAAGAAAGGCATTATTAAAAAAATATAGCACAGGAATGTAAATTACTGATCCCTCAATTTTTAACCAAAATGGGATGTTTCTTAAATAGATAAAAACTGAGATATGGATATTTGGATGTAGATCTTGCTAGGATCTACAGGGGAGTCAGCTTTGACATATGACTAATATTTATAATGTGGTTCAGAAGTGAATAAACCAGCTTCAGGCATGTTCAGAAGACTATAGGTTTTCACTGAGATCCATTGATAATTTTGACATCTGTTGGGCGCAGCCTGAGACTTTGTCAGGAGCTTGAACAAAACATTTTGAAGAACAGAATGTACTGAAACGCCTCTGTTTCATTTCTCCACCTCATGACATGAGGCATAGCCATGATACTGAGTAGTGACAGTGGTATCATATAGAAGATACTCCAGAAGAACCACAAGAAATATCATTGCAATATTTACAGAATTCCTGTAATACAATTCCACTGCAGAAGAATGAGACATTAGCTGTGGAAGAGAGTCTTAAATATCCCATGACTGATTCAAAGGAGAAGTCTTTATTGCATTTCCTCCCAGATCCTCAATGACAAATATATCTAGAGGGAACTAAAATTTATGATCACTTTGACCATTTTCAGTACATATTCTCTTAAAAAAAATTGTCAGTAAAGAGTGAAACTAATAATTCTGACACAGTCAGAATTAACTCCAGTTTGTCTCCYCCAAATCTATCTCCAGTGGTTTACTAGGAATGATTCCACAAARGTTTGATATGTCTTTTATACATACAAACCCCTGACCACTCTTTATTCATCCAGAATAAGACATCTATGGCTTCTGAGGAGGTAAAAATTACCTTTCGGCCTCTGCTTTGCATATTCTTTAGACAGGCTAAACACATATGGATTGATATTTCTCTACTTTTTATAGTCTCTGTTCTCTAAATAGAAGGATAATTTGTCTCCCAGGCTGTGCAAAAAATCTCATTTCTTCAAAAAAAGCTTAATTCTTGATTTTTAGAAATGGATTAGAACAGAAACACTGGATCTGGATCCCCGAGTCTACTCTCATTAACACAGTGGGTAGTTTAGTGTCCAAAATTTCCATCCAGTGAGCTGGCTTCCTACAGCCTAGATAATAAGAAATTGAGAGTGGAAAGACAACTCTAAYTCTGATTTTTCTAGATTTTGATAGATCCAAATCAAAAGCTATGGATTTCTATAGCTCTTTTCACTGATTTCCTTAGATCATGGAAGYTCAGGTCCCATCTAGTAATAACAGAGTTTTCACCAAACTACCTAAGGTTTACCCATCGCTATTTCAAGCAGAGAATAAACAGTATCTGTGATGCTTTTGGCACCTGCAAAAATAGCAACGTAACTATAAGAAAGACATCTGTTTCTGTTACGATGGAAGGATATTTACTTTATGGCAGATTTGCAAGTTCTACAGAGCAGAGGCCCTTTTATTGGTAAAGGAAGTCATCACTTAGTTTTTTTTTTAGCGCTGAACACTTAGTAGGGGCCACCTTAATCAGTAATCTGGAAGCCAGCAAAAGTTGTGGATCTTGGCTTCCCAACAGACTAAGCTATTGAGCAGAAGTTTTGGCCAGGGAGCAGAATCCATCTTCCTCATTTTCGACAGCAGTGACTTTGGTAAATTGCGGGGGAAGAAGAGGTCTCTTCCTTCAGTAGCTCTCTGCACTTGGTTTGTCATGTGGTTTAAAGGCAGATCTGTGCGACAAACTCATTTACTACAATTTAGAGGTTCCAAGGTCAACAAGCTGATGGACATGGAAAGTGTCTTACACTTGCATTCTTTGTACTATCCCCAATGACATGATAAGAACTTATTCCTTTATTCCTTGCAACAATCTGAAATCTATTTTTGTGTGTCCTCKGAGGTATCTCTCCTCTGTATTAAGACAGTTTTTCAGTTTAACACACTTCTAAACCTCCACTCACTTTACTATTATCTCCAGGGCTTTTTCTAAACAAGMCCTTATCTTTCTTAATAGTGGCTCAAAGTGGCCACGGAATTTCAGGGGGGATTCCACAGTTGCTGAGGGGTAAGTAACAATTTATTCCTACATCTTCTATTCACAGTCCTGTTCATCTATACTTGATATCAATTGTCCTGTTTTGTTTCCTCAAAACAGCATGCCACTGCTGAATAGTTTGAAATAGATAAAACTTATTTTAAATATCAGAACTCTCAAGGCAATGTTAAATGCAATATTCACCATGAGTTACAAGTTTTAGACTTGGGAGGACTGCAAGTATGAAAGATGTCAGTTCTCCATTATTGCATATAGTAGATTAAATAGCTTTGAAGTATTCTCCTTGCACACAAATCATCTGAGGAGCAGCGTGGTCCTCAGAATAGGTAAGCATACCCTCAGTCAGAGCGAGTACTGCTCTGACTTCTTCTATGGCTGCAAGCAGTCAGGCTTAGGGCATCACTCCATAATACCAAACATACTGTGTGTGCTGGGAGTATGTCTCCTATTTCCAGTGAGAAATTTTCCATCTTGGATTGGTTATAAAATACAGTTTTATATCCATCACTGTTGCCAGCAAAATTTCTGAAACCCCACTGACAACCTCTGCTTCACCTAACCTTTGAAAAGGTTAGGTGTGATGATTTAGGCCTGGAAATTGTATCTTATAGAGCTTATATATCACAGATATGTCATAAGCATACAGTTAAAAAAGAACAACTTGATAGTTAAGTGAYAAGGGAAAGTTAATTAACAGCACTCTGTGTTAAACATTAATGCAGGTCTCCTGTGAAGAGGTAAGTGCCTTTACACACATTCATAAAAAAAAWTATTTTTCAATATAGAGAGAAAAGCCCATCCAATTTCTCCATATTTCTGTGTTCATGATGAAATCTTTTGGAGTTGACTTGGAGGAGAACGGCAATGGGGCCTTAAAACTAGGTTATATTTTTCATCTGTGTTTTCTGTAGTTCTCTGATACCAACACACTATGCCCTATCAAACACACATCTGTTAAGTGRCACTTTTTCAAGAGAGCTCAAGAGACCTGTTCATCTTATAGATTGGGAAACTGAGGCAAAYTGATAAAATTTGCTAGTCATCTGACAGATGGGAGAATGGGGAACAGAACGGAACAGAGAACTGAATGCTCTAATCTAAGAACTCATGCTCTAATCGTTAACACATTCTTATTTACTGAGTCAAGCATGCAAAGGATTTATACATTGTTACACTGACTTAGTTTTTCAGAATAAACTCTCTTTAAGATAAGAATATGGGCACTCTTTGCACAAGCATACAGTGAACATCAATGTTCTTAAGATGAGAATTACTTAGCTGCTTCAAACAGKTCAGAAATGAAATCTGCAATCGATGTCCCACCTTTAGTGAATCTCCAGATTACTCATTATCTGGTCGTAGGACTTGCTTTTTTTTTCTCTCTCACCGTATTCTCCAGCTCTCTCTGCCAACCTCTCTTCTAGCAAATTTTCTTTYTTACATTTCAACTTGAAGGCTTGAGCTTATGAACAATTTGCATCAATAAAATACTCATGAGTTGGAGTAACAGCCTCAGCCGTTCTTTTCTTCTGCACAAGGAAAGTCCTCTCATAAGCCTCTCAGTCTTCTTGTCATAACTACTTATAATTTCTGTAGTTCTGTAGGGGGCAGGCCAAAGAGCAGGCAAGCAGGCAAACCCTTACATTGTGACGGAYGACATTTCTGGCTCAGAAGAACAAGTGAGAAGTTAGCCCAGCCTTTGTGCAGCAGACCTTGCAAGGTTTCCCATGGAGCTGGTCATAGAAACTGGAGAAGAAAGCAAGAAGAAGGCAAAGCCTTGTATTTCAAGCAACCATTGAAGAAAATTACARCACAAAACAGCAATCACAATATGCTACACACAAAGGCCTATATCAGTTTAGTGCCTGTTGAGCTCCCGCCCTTCCCATTACTCTGGCCAGGGGCACTGTGTTGGTCCCTCTGCATCCATATGACTTCTGCAGTGTTCAAGAGCAGGAGACAAGGATTTAAGAAGAACAATTTGTTTCAGTAACTGATTATACTTGATCTCAGACTGAGGGAGCAAAGTTTTAAGGCAAGGAGTGGGTCAGTAAAGCTCAGGTCAGCCCTGGAAGTCTAACCAAAGATATCAATTTTGAGGAAGGATCAGAAGATGGATTCTAGATAGCAGTACCTTTCTGTAATATACCGTGTCTGTAATGCATCAGGATCCAGCATCAGCATCAGTAAAATCTTTACTGTATTGTCCTCAATATACTTAATATCCTCTATTTCCACAAGAAGTTTTCCTGAATAAACATTTTCTTTTATTTYCACATGCTTATTTAAAATATCTCTTACAGCAAACATTGCACATCAGTTAAAACACATGATCTTATGCTACCAAACATAACTGCTCAATCCAGAGCAGAGTTGAGACCACAGAAAAATCATTATTTCAGACCTATCAATAGTGAGTATAYAATTTAAAACAAAATAAAGTGAAGGTTCTTTATTGCTGGTACATTCATTTATCACATTCAGAATTATTCTGTGTATCAGGAAAAAATCCATGGCAAAATTCCCATCGACATCTGAGAGATCAAGATATTGTCTTAGGATGTTAAACCTCATCACTACAAATTGCCAGTCTTGACTTCAAATTTTCTTCTAATTCTACACACTGGGGCCAAACTGAGCTATAGTCCATCACTGCAAACTCCCTCTGCTCCCTTCCAGCTGAACCATGCCAGATCTGTTTGACTTATTGAGCAATACTTCATTTATCAAGTAGCCCGTCTGGAGCAAAACAAGCACTCAAAGAACTGGATTCATTCCACCTATATTTTGACACTTCACCTATACTATGCATCCAGATGCATGCAACAGAGAACGGGGAGAAACAGGCATGTTTGTAGTTGATAGCACCACAGAGCTGGAGGAGACCTTTGAAATCATCTAGACATTTCTCTGCCCTGAGGACATTTCTGGCAGACAGTTTTCTAATTTGTTTTTTTTCATAATTCTTGTAATAGATACCCAACAACTTTGTTGGTGACATTTTTTTGCAGTTTTTCACTGTTCTTCACAGCCAGAAAAATATTCTAGTATCTGGCCTGATCTTGTCTGTAACATAAGCTCATTATTTTTCTTGTCTACCATTGTAACAAAGAGCAAATTTTTCCATTCCTTATATGTACCTCTTATATGTTCATATACGTACYGCTTGGTCATCTCTTCTCTGCTCTGATAACCTCAGATCATTCAGCYTTACCTGATAAGTCATATTTTCCAGGCTTTGAAGAATAATTATTCCTGCTCTTTATGCTCTTTCCAACAAGTCCATATCCTTCATGAACTGCACGCTCCTGTTCCAGAACTTCTTGGCAAAGACTGGATTACTTCATCTCCAATATAGCCTTCTTCTGTGCTGACTTCACAGCATCACATTAACTCATGCTCATCTTGTGAAATACTGTAGTCTTCATAGATCTTAAATCTACTTTTTCTGAATATTTTCTGTTTATTCGATGGTTCCCTATTTGTTATTTGTGTAATTGACTGTTCTTACSTAAGAAACCTTGCCTCCTTAAAAAACTTCAGAGGTGCAAATTTTAATTGTTATAATCTTTCTCTTACATTTCTTTAGCTTACTAAATAATAGCAGTAGTAGGTTTTGCCAAAATTCATTAATTTTTACAACAGGTTCACATATAAAGAAAATACAAACAGATGGCATAACACGGTAAGCCACAATCTGGCAAAAATACCAAAAAACTTGTTCTCCACATTTACATTCAGAAAGATTTTAAGCTTAAAATGTGGAAACGGGAAACAAGCTGGATCACAGGCATACAAATGAGGAAGAACACATGGACTTACTGCAGCTTAGTCACCAAACTGAAGGTTTTACATCAAGGTGAAAGGTAGAACGAGTCTGATACGAAGACTCGAAGCTGAGATGATTAGGAATCCCTTCCTTTCATTGCCACAGATGAAATCCATGATCTATTGAAGCCATTCAGCCTGTCCAAACCTAACTCTCCCCCTCATGTAAACTGAGACTCACTCTTAGTCCCGTTAGTAAATTGCTCTTCTGAGCTGCAGATTGGAAATTATGCTTGCACAACACTGGCCAAATGCTCATTCCTTTCAAGTTCATGGCAAAATTCCTCTGGGCCTCTTTGGCTAAGTCAATACTAATAAATGTGCCCAGTACCACTCTCTGCTCCTGCAGCCGGGTGGCAGGGACAGCCCACATCTATATTACTATACTCTATTACCCTTTTAAATAGGGTGGTCATGTCCAACCCAAATTGTGCTCACTCCCAAACCGTTCCCAGGAATTACRAACTGTGTGCAAGTGAGCCCAAGCCCAAACCGTGCCCAAGTCCGTTCTGACATTTCAGATTCACAGAAAATCAAGTTCCCATGCCGACTTTAGTTCTGAGTAACTCTTGAGACAGGCTCTTGACATATTCACTTTAATATGCAGTACAATTAGAACCATTAACTCCACTGACATTTCTTTGAAGTGTCTGGATCATTTCCTTTTATAATATTTGTAACTATTTCTATATTCTGAGGGTGTCTGTAAAATACCAGCAGTGTTCAGCTAGAACTTAATTTGATTTCTAGTGGAAAGTGCCAGGCTGCGGGGTGGATTCCTTTCACCAGCTCCTTCTGCAAAGCTACCTTCACCTACTAGCAGGAACATCCTGCATGTTCTGGGTTTGAGAACTCTTGTGCTGTTCAGGCGAGTGGTAGAACACAGAGGTTAAACTAAAATCTGATCCACAGCCAAGGAGGGCTAGTAAACTCCAGCGACGCATAAAGAGCTAAATTATTAAGGCAAAACAGGTTTTTACACAGTATCACCCACTGAGTGAAAGCAAAATAGTGTAATCCCCAAGCTACCAGAATCAGCTGGCTATTTCCAAAAGCCAACAGCAGCAAGAAAGCTGTCGCATGACTTCTTTTCGAACAACAGAAGGAAGGATAGGAGAAAGGAGGGGCTGGGTGGGAGCGGAGTAGTTTGACAACTAATCTATCATTTTTATTAGGCTGGCTCTGCAGACATTTGAGTTGTGTTTTCTTCACTTTTTAAGTAAAATGGAGAATAGTAACACTAACAGCATAGTTCCTCATGAGTGACAGAGTAATTTAAACTTCATAGAGTATCCTATTTCAGATAGTGTTAATGAATATGTGAAAGAACCTGCAAGAGTGGAATTTGTGTTAAAAGAAAAAAAACTCTACAGGGTGCTGCAACACATCTGCTGGAGGGCATATGTAAAAGACTTAGCAGTAAACTCTGGAAAAAAATAATGACCTCCAAATACACATATGATTCCACATCTACATGCATACAAAATGACAATGATGGGCTGGTGGAGGCTGGGTGCTCTGTGGAAGCTGTTTTCTTAACCTCTGTGGTGGCCTAACCTCCCTGCTGCACTCCCCCCACCAGCGCTCCCCGGGTGCTGCACAATGTCATCCAAAGCACCAACAACAGCTTGAGTAAAAACAGYTTTCACTGAGAACGGGAAAGATAGGAAAAAGATTAGTGCTTTTCATATATAAACCTTATGGTTGGTGACCAAAGTYGAAGACAAACTACAGGACGGAGATGAGGGGAGTGTCTGCAAGGAGAGGCAAAAGCTAGGTGACTCAGATGGTAGTTTAAATCCATCAACAGGCAGCTAAGATCTGAACAAGTCATCTGCAACCAGGGGAGAAATCACAGTCCCTGTGTCAATAGCTACAAATCTCACTGCCTTTGATGTGGCCAGTATTTTACCCAAAAGTTACTACCTAAGATTGTTATCTGGCTACTCGCTGGCCTATGTGAGACAAATTGGCAGTCTTCAGCAAGATCCTGGTAGACTAATTCCACAACACTACATTTGGCATTCATTAGCTGTCCTGGCCGTGGGGCTAAGTAGGAACAGTTGGAAAGGCTGAACCTCCATTTCACCCCTCAAAGGTGGTCTTTCTAGCACAGATTTGAGACCCACTGATAAATCAGTACAGGGCAGTGAGTCTTGCAGCAGGTACATGGGTAATTAGGTAAATTCACCCTTGAGGAGCTCTGAATATTTCTTCACATCAGGACTGCGTATAGTTACATACTCCTTGCAGATTGTTAATAGTATAGCCATAGTACCTACTTCAGAGAAAGCTGCCTAGCTCAAGAAGAAAACCTCAAGAACACAAGTAATGGTATATTAAATATTTGTTTAGCTCTTTCATTTTTATTGAGTGTTTTTTTGACACTCCCTCAGAAAAACTGACACTGGAAAAAAACTGATGCTTAGGATCAACCTTCATTCATAGGCTTTATTTGAACTGTTTCTACAGTGGTAGCAAAGAGATAAATGTTCTCCTGAAGCGCTCTTACTGTAAGTACAATGCAACCAGGGTAAAATCAAGTCAATCAGCACTGCACTTGCATTCTGAATAATCTGCTACAAAGCACTTTTAATGTTTTAAATCTTCATTTGTCACTGACACACTAGAAGAAAAATTACAGTTCACTTCACCTAAGTGGTGTCTCACTTCAACMACATGAAAAGCCTCTGAACTTCTGCTTTTATTCTGACCTTGTAAGCAGTTTTCTGCACATTAAAAACTGGAAAGGAGGGAAAGAGCAGGAGTCGTGATGACACTTTCAAGCTTGGAGATAAATGGAATAGCTTAAGGTTATTAAGAGGATAAATAATAAAGGAATAAATAGATATAAAGATCCCTAATATAATGCTRTAATTCCCTGGTTCAGGTGGTTCCTTTGGTTGTCTTAAAGATGAATTTCACATCTATGCAAGACTAACCATCTATGGGCCATGATATAGATATGACAGTGTTTGCCAAAGACTGTTGGCTACCAGATAAAACAATGATTATCAAGCTGTGCAGGATCAAAGAAAGGGAGAGAGGTCACCATGGCAAAGCCTCTTTTGTAGCCTCATCTTTGGAAGAGCAAAGATTGGTAATGACTTATTTGTGAAATGGGGCACAAGCAGGGGAGGACCCYGAAGGATGGTCTGATACATATTTTTGAGGGTAAGTTTCCTCCTTGGTGTTCCTCTCTGCTCATGCTTTTCCTTGACATTTCAGAAGTTTTTAGGGAATTTYCATTGAAAAATGCTCCTTCACTATTTCAGAGAATCACCGATCACAGAACAGTCAGGGTTAGAAGGAGCCCCTGGCAGTCTTCATGCAGGGTCAGCTTGAGGAAGTTGCCCAGGACCATGTCCAGTTGGGTTTTGTATATCTCCAAGGAAGGGAACTCCACAAACTTTCAGGGTGACCTGTATCAATGTTCAACTACCCCCAYAGTAAAATGTTTTCTTATATTCAAGAGGAATTTCCTGTGTTTCAGTCTGTGCCTGTTGCCTCTCATCTTATCACAGGGCACCACTGAGAAGAGTCTGGTYCCATCTTCCCTCCTCCTCCCATTASACATTTATACACATTGAYAAGTTTCTTCAAGTTGATCCAGGCTAAACAGTCCCACCTCTCTCAGCCTCTTTTGACAAATTCTCAAGCACAGTAAAATTTCCATATTATGTCCAGCAATAACACTGGAAGGAGTCTCAAAATAYTTTTGACTCCTCTACCTTGAGCTTAAGTTGCTCTCTGCCACATTTTTTTTCAATTAGTGTTCTTTTATACCAGAAAGCAGTGCCTTGCTTTGATTTTCTATGTGATTACATACAGTGCAAATGTGCTACATCCAATACTGCTGGCCCAGAAGAAGGAGCTGGGTGCATGTGCTGAGGGATGCCCAGTAAGGTAGCTCCTCACCATCAGATGACTTCTTGTCTCAGGAYGGAGAGAGAAACTATTTCCCTCTGTGAGTAGACCTTTCCTCTTACAGATTGCTCCTGGAAACTCAAATCTCATTTACTCAGGCCTTTATAATGTCTATATAGTTCTGAGTAATAAAGTCYCCAGGGTAAAAAAAAGAGAGCATATAGCTCTACATCTTTAACCACAATATTCTGACAAGGATATATGAAATTCCCATTACCATAGGAACCAGGTACTCCTTTGTGCGTTATTTATTCAGTGCACAGTAAATGATCAATAAGAGTTTTTTTCTAYTGTTAAAGTTAATTCCCTTGTTAGTGTCACAGATACTTTCATCAAAAATCCACATTTTGCATTTGCATCCCTTTGAAAGTTGATAGATTCATTTTTCCATGTAGAGTTAGAATTTTTTTTAAAAAAATGAACATTTTTATACACTGAATACTTAATAAAGACATTCTTTAGTATTCTGCAATTTTGAAAACTGATTTTTGTAAATTTAAAGAGAATTTTATTYTCAGAATTAAAAATGTAATTGTTTCAAAGGACTTTCAATAAAAATATCCATGTAAAATGTGGTAAAATGTCCTCATCACTGTAATAACACAGAAACTATTTCCATCATGCGAWTTTTTTTAACTTTCCTTTTAAAAAATCAGTTTTAGGCAAAACACTCCTTGCATGCATTTTTTATGACAAACTCAAGGCAAAACTGAATTCACCAGTAAATTCAATAAATGCAATGCTTTGTTATTGTGTTTTCTTTTGTGATAGCTATCTCAGTGTTAAACCCTTCTGGAGTCAAAGTGTTGTAGTTTTTTACTGTGATATAACACAGCAGAGAAAAGCCTACGTAAAAAACAAATATTTTAAAATAATTTTAAAATATTTTAAAATAATTTAATTCCTGGATGCAGCCCAGAAAAAGTAAATATAGATAATAAAGCAGGCCTATTCAACCTTAAATGTTTTTTCAGTTTCCGTTTTTGCTTCCTGTAACTTAGCAATTCCTTTTCAATAGTGAAAGGAAATGCTTAACAGCATAAAATATCTTTAGCAAGAATTTTCAAAGTAAATTATTTTGATAGTTATTTATTTTTTGCATGCTGTCTCCAACTTCCATTAGCAAGTTAAAATGAATACTAAAAGAAGGAGCTGTTCTTTACCAGTCTAACACACATATATTATGTGTTCAGATCCTGCCRGTAAATTCAGGTCATTCTTAGAAAATGGAACCTCAGTTTATCACTGCTCCTGAACAGAAAGTCAAAGTGAGTAGGACTAAAAAGAACTTACAGGCAACTAATTAAAGAAGACAAAATGTTGCATGTTTTCACAGATTGTCACATARAGGAATTCAGAATAGCAGCGAAAGATTTTTCCTGGGCTCCCATATTTCAAGAAATGTGAATTGTTGATTTATCTCCCCTAGCAATACAAAGATAAATAAAAGATAGGATAGAAATATAAGCCTTCTGTGCAGCTATGACTACAGTTCTCACCTCCAGAGATATAAAAAATGAAAAAAAAATAGCATCCTAGATTCAAGCAGGATTATTTCCATCCACTATCATCTCACACAGAATTATAAAAGCTCTGATAAGGCGAATTACTCCTAGGGAGTTCACTTTCTGGAATATACACTACTGAGACCTTGCCAGACTAACAGGTCTGAGTCAGCGCTATCCTAATCATTTTATCCATAGCCTGATTGTCCATGTGTCTTATAATCTTGGACTTTGTTCAAAATAAATAATGGCAGTAACAAGCCACAGGCTGAACTTTCCTCTGAATTTTTTTTTTAAGACAACATCTTCTTGCATAAGGCAAGCAACATCTGCTTGAGAATGAGAAAGAAATTCATAATGGTTGGGGTTGAGAAGAGGAAAGTAAAGGCAGTACGAGCAGGGCAAAGTCCTACCATACCAAAACCAAAGGGGTTTCTGCCTCCGACTCTGATCAAGCTGGGAATGGGCTCCCAACCTCTCTTTCTGCCATAGCTTTGAGCTGGACAAACTGTCTAACACTTCTGTGGCTCCGTTTCTCCCAATTGAATGTGAATGATACTTCCTGCTTAAAACCTTTAATCTGCTAATAGAGGATTTAGTCCCTTTGACTCCAGTTTACAGATTCTGAATTCAGAAGCCCTCAGGACTTGGTGCCTCCTAAATATACAGACATTATGGTTCCTGCACCGTAACTCTCATGGAAGACTGGTCTTCTGCATTTGTYCTATTGATAATTTTACAACCTGATGTGTTTTCCATAAACCTACAAAAAGGCTCATCATTAATGTCTTCCTGTATGGTGACCCTGATTATTTACCTCTGCTGACTAGATTATTTTTCAGATTAGAAATTCAGACAGAACACTCAGACAGAAATTGTAGTCTGTCGCATACTTTCATTACTTGTAGGACATAAAAGACCTTTTCTGAGACAAGAGTACATTTGCCAGTGTCAGTTAGAACATGCTCTGCAGACAGGAGAGCACGTTAAGAGGTGTGTTCCACAGCTTGGAATTTCCTTTTATGTTAGCRTTGTGTTGGGGGATGTCATACTTAATCAGTTTTAATTCTTTTCATGCTGCATTTTCATACATGGAAGTATAACAGAAAGTAAAATGACATCCAACCTTTGCTGAAGTTAGAGTAAATCAGCGATCCAATTGTGCATAATTCAAACGCACCAGATTTATTTCTTTCCATTAGAGAATGTCTGTCAGCGCCAGGAAAAAATTTATCACCAGGCTAAATTCATATCAACAATTAAATAATCGTTTACAGAAATGGCAATTTTGCTTTGCAAATAGCACAATGACTCCCTGAAGCCCTTTATTTTTGAATCTCCCATTCTTTTTCCCTTTTGTGTCTTTGTACATTTTTAGTTCATTGCAGCAAACTTTTGTTTGCCTGGGATTATAACTATCAGYTATCTTTCATATAAAAAACGCACACAAGCTATTTGCATTGGAGGTTGGAGATGTATTTGTTTTTATTTGAATTGATTAGCTGTTAGCCATAAAACAAAATCTAAATAACCAAAAGAAGATGATTCGGACAGCAACATTCTGTTTTGCCTCTGGTATCAGATCTGGACGAGACAGGAGAAAGAAAAGCTAAATCTCCAACGCTGTTTTCCCTGAGTATGCTGAATATTTTTGGAAATTTAGTGATTGTGTTAGAATAGATTTGGAATCTCTGAAGGGGAAAGATATGGGATATCGAAATGGGAGTAGGAGTGAAGTGTTTTCTAAGGAAAGCACASGACTGCATGAACCATTACAGCCGAAGAGGTTTCAGCACTAAGTCTCCCAGAGCTGCAACTACTAAGTCTCTGCCTAAAGCCGCACTGAGGTTATGGGGAAAACTATGTTAGTGAGGCAGCCTCTGAAGGGAGGGGAATCTAAAAATGGAAGACSATTTGTACATGATTATCTGTTGTAAAATCATAATCCAGGCCATTCTTAATAAAAGCACTGAGTTCATACAGACCTTTCTACATCCTCAGGAATGTAGAACTGGACGGGAGCTCTGAATCAGTCTTGTTTCCTGCTACTTTGGGCACCTTATTACAAGATATCTTTCATACACTTGAAGAAGATCCCAAAATCCTTTATGGAGGAGGTCACTACTATGATTTCCATTTGACAGATGTAGAAACCTGATCCTTGGAGGGGTGAAATCACTAACCTGTGACCATCCAACAGCCTAGCAGAAATGCTAGGACAAGCCCCCCCTTTTCCTGAGGCTACATTCTGTTCTTTAGTCACTGTGCTGCACAGGGTCTTCTAGAGGCTCTTTCCAGATTACGAGTTCAGTGTCTCACAACACTGTTGTTGTTCATGCCTGCAATGCCTTGCCTTACTGATTTATGTTAAAAAGGGCTCAGCACACTGCAGCAATGTTGGATAAGTTCTTCAGCACACATTTTTGTCTGGCATTTCTCAACACAGAATTGCTCCCAAAGTGACTGGCTTCTGGAAGCTATTGGAAAGCAACACGAATCCTTCAGTTTCTGAATAAAACTTTCCACCTGTCCTTATGGATGCTAAAAATTAAAGAGTGTAATTTTGTCAATTACAATAGAAAATATCAGGTCCATTACTTGAGATGGTCATGTATTAAATACAGACCACCCCAGAATGCCTTTAAACATGAGCAGGAAAGAGATTACCATTCACGAGGCTAGACCTGCCAATCAGACTAGAACTGAATGCCTGTCACTCTCCCTCATATTTGACTTGGAAGCAGCTCATATCAATATGTAGTCAGGAAATGGCTCTTTAATCACTGCAAAGTCCCTCCTGATTTTAAAGATTAAATCAACCACAGGCTGCTTAGGTCTTACTTTTTTTTTTTTTTTTAGCTCCTCCAAGATAACTGATGATAGCATTTGAGAATGATTAGCCATGCAGCATGGCCTAAGCATACAGCTTGCTCTGATTTCATGCATTACAGGCCACGCTTTACAACACTGATCTCAGACAACAGGACATCCAAAGAGATCTGACAGACTTGTCTATGAATGATATATGGAGGGAAGACAACTTGAAATATGGAAGGAAAATAAATTACCCAATATATTAACAACGATCTTGTTAGAAATTCCATGGGAAGGTGGGCCAGGAAAAGAGTAGCGTCTCCACAGAGATCCTGGTGAAGTGGGATTCAAAAGGCACCTCCTTGCATGGCAAAGTAGCAGTTGTGCAAAGTGCTACCATTCTAGGAGGAATGTCAAGAGGACAGAGGTATGTTCTCAAAGGTATATTTAAAGCTGGGGAAAACTTATTAGAAAAACGGCAACTGGGCCATTTGATGGTGCCAGCAGATCTAGGACAGCAAGCAACAGCCAGAGCAATCATGGAAGAGTGTTTTAGGAAAGCAGAGGAAGTAACAGAGCGGTCAGAAAGCCACCCCCTGGAGAGTGTCAAAAATCAGATCTCCAGTTGTGGGGAGAAGAGCAGGCAGGGAGGGGGCTTACCCCTCAGGACCATGACAAGAGGCTAGACTTTCAGCTAGGAGAAGCAGATAGCCAGGTCAGCCGTTCGTAATCATGCAGCGTGTCGTGAGGGAGATATGGGATGCATGGGAAGAGACATCATGTACAAGTGTGCTTCATACAAAAACCTGCATATTTTTATAGGRGAAATCCAAGTTATTACAGGGTGTAGGAGAGGAAAGCACAGTCTAAAAATTTTGAGTGATCTGAACCACTGAATTTGCACAGAGAAAGTCCAAACTACCCCGGAGTCTCATGCTCATTGCTCAGGGTTGGAAAGAGGCACAAGGACTGAAGGCTCCCGCTACTCTGTCACTTGGTGAATTGTCACAAGGACCATTCATCAACTCCTACATTTCTGCTTCTGAAGCGAGCAGCAATCTGGATCACTTCTGAGCAGAGAAATACTCCCCAGTCTGACATACAGCTGAATAAATCGCGTTGGATTTTTTTTTCTCAGATTCTGCATTGCTCTCATAATATATGTGCCATCGCCCATCACCCTCCACATTTTTTTCTCCTATATAATACCTATTCTCCAAGGTATTGCTGTGGAAGTCCCTCACCCCACTCCTCCTAGTAAACTTTTATTCTTTCCACGACATTTAAATGATAAGAAAACAAATTATCAGATAAAATTTTATAGTAAAAGCTTTTCCTTTTGCTATAAGGGTTTTTTGTTTCCCATAGAGAATGTCTGTGTGCAAAGTTGTTGTTATTTTAACACATGTTCAAACATGCTCAGCCACTTCATCTAAACTCAGAAAACATGCTGCCAAATGGACTATATTGTTCTACATTTCTGCCACTCAAGCACCAATACAAATGAAATGGAGAAAAGGCAGAATTCATTTGTTTCCTCAAAGCTTCTCGAAAAGCCACTGAAATCAGCAGCATGACTCCTTCTAACATGCGTGGAGTGAGTCAGTCCGKATAACTTCAGCTAGAAATACCAGTGGGACCACGTAAGGGTGGGGGTGGTATGCAAAGAAAAGCTGCAACTGCACATACACAGCCATTTTAGAAAGATGCATTTGAAGTAGTTAGAAACCCTGAAATCTCTGACATACAAAGAGGTGAAAAAGCGCCCTTGACTCTGAAGTTTGCCCCCATCGAGTGTCTCTAAGTATAGTTAGCTCTTGGAAAATTAACTATTCATCTGAAACCTCAYACTGGTCTTACTTTCAGAATCCTCTCACAGATGTTTGCCTCCTCRCTTTAGAAACTGAAAAACTTGAGCTTTTGCTCAAAACAACCCCGATATGATGCGATCATGGTCTCACTTGTTTGGTCTCACTCATTGTAACACCAAGGTAAAATTTCATCTTGACCTATCAGTATCATGTCAGTAAAACAGACTCTAAAGAGAAATTTCCAAATATTCTCACAGCAAATTACAGTAGGCTGTCATTATTCCTGTTTGCCAGATAACCGCTGAGAATTAAGGCTTCTCAATTAATTCACCCCTCTCATGCCTTCTGCTTTGTTCCAAGTCTTTTCCTTAAAAATAATAAWAAAAAAAGAATATACTGACTCCTCAAAATCAAATTTTCAAGATTACTGACTTTAATCACTTGAATAACTGACAATACACTCTGGATAGGTAATCTTTTCCATGAAATACCTCCAGCTGTGATATTGCCTCATGCCAGATTGRACTAGGCAAACATATGTCAGCCAGCCTCCATAGTCGATGATGAACTGAAAAGATTTGATACGGGGAATTAAAAGATAAGGATAAATGAATAGGCTATTGAACCTAATTTGTTTCCGTTTGTGTACACGTGGTTCTGCTATGAATTACTGTCRTTATCTTTTAAGTTCTTTTATCAGCTAATTTATATGATCATCTTATAGGCCATACATTCCTCTTAAGCTTGTTTGTTGTGAGCGTTCATGGTATTGTCTCTGTTCTCTTGTTAAATTAATATGGTATATCTTTGAACTAACATTAAAAATAGTTCACGTTAAGCATAGCACATCAGTGTTGAGATTTATTTTTTTAATGAACTAGTTTCAAGATAGCAGGTGTCTGCTGGAAATTTCAGAAGTGGAAGGCTGGTAACAGCACAAAACGATCAGTAATAACTCATAAATACATATATACATACAAAAACTTCCTTACTTAGATGTCAGTATAGAGATTGGATAAAATGCTTGGAATTTTGGCTTTAAATCCTCTTAACCATGCACTTTCTCACTTTGTCCTGTTAAATTTTGTGTTTGATTAGATGTGACAACCGCTGCTAAAAATATTGGAGTTYGTGGACTGACAGTATAACTCCAGTCTGTGCAACAGAGGGCCAAATCCTTCTCCGCCCAGAAGATATAAATCCTGAAATACTCTATTGGAGTCAGGAGAGCTAGTCCAGATTTGCACCCTGTAAGAACAGAAACTGGCTCACAAAGCTGAACAGTGCAATTCAGCTGGCAGTCCTGTTTCAATTTTTCATTGGGCTGTGCTCCTGCCAACATGTTTTGAAACTTTGCTTCTTTTCTGGTATTGACAAGCTCTAGATTTTATGGGAAGATGAACACCTTTTCCATTTCATCCATAATCACTTCTCCAGACCCTTCCATTCAGGAGAAGCAGCTGGACAGGAGATTCACAAGGTTGGTCTGCACTGACGTATTCACTGCTCAGTAGCTGTGTCAGCTCAGCTTCACATCACGGACAAAAAGCCCCACAGTTTGCAAAATGCACCAGAGAGGCTTCCTGCTGCTAAGCTGCCTCAGTGCAAATCACGATTTGCTGTCACCTAGTGAGTCCACTCTCAGGCTTCGTACCAGCATTTAGATAAGGCTTATATCTAAAAGCACTYTCCTTCTTCTTCCTCCTTCCCCTTATTGCTGCTCCACCGATGCAAAGGGCTGCAAGGAATCATCTTCTCAATGCCCTGATCCCTGTTCTCTTTGAGAAAAAGCCTCTGGAGTGAGACACACAGGCAATGCCTCTGCTACGCTCACGGCGCAGCCGTGTAGCAGCCGCAATCACGGCGTGCCCGGTCTGCCACCCTTGCTTTGGCTCTGGAGTAGGGTGTTAGTATSGAGGCATGCTTGTTTCACCAGCGGGAGTATAAACATAATCATGCAGTTTAAGAAGAATGGATCTAATTTCTTAATATCATCCCTGTCGGCTCTAGGTGGCCCGCTGCGCAGGGGCAGGCTAAATAGTAACTCATCTTCTCTATATGGAGAAAGTGTCCTGGACTGGAAAATGTACATGGACCGATAGCACGTGAAGAGGGACAGTTTCAGGGTTGTTTGCATCAGAATTATATTAAAAAAATAAGAAGACGAAGAAAAAAGAAAGTTTCTCAAGTAAAAGATGAAAAAAAGAAGGGCAATGGCCTTCAACTCATTAAGATTTCCAGCTTGCTCCCTCCTTTCTGCCAGCCAATTTGAAGGAAAGCCTTTGGGCTTGTTCTAACAGCAAATTAGCAGCTCATGATGTCTGGAATAGTTTCAACTGTCCCGTCGGGATAATGCCATGCTTTCTTTAGTAAAATATCCAGTACTAGAAACAGAACTTGCTGGGTTTTATCTTTCCCTATATAATGGATCACAGTTACCCTTTTGCATTAGTTACCAAAGGAGAATGTTGTTAATTCTCTGCCACTGCTATAGTGGTATGTATATAAGCAGAATCATTATTTGTTACCTTCCTTTTAAATAAATTAATGCTCTCCACAGAAGCTTAAACAAGGTCTCTCAGGACTTTTCAAATGTAAGGGAAGGAATGAACAGAAGCTTTAAGCTTTGGCATACTTAGGAATTTCATACAGTACAAAATGCCTAGCTTCCATAACGGTTTCACAAGCCTCCAGAAGTTCAAAGTGATAAATATAAGTAGCCAGCCTATTCCACAGTTGTCGGCACAATATGGTATCAAAGTCCTATATTAAAATGAACAGCCATCAAAATAGAGGAATGAATTTTCAGTTGTAACCCACAGGAATTTCTGCATCCAGATCCCATTAATCATCAGAGCTTTGCATGAAGTTCCTTGTACAAAACCTTTAACATTAAGCTTAGTATGGTAAGTTATGACAAGCGTGGGACCAGGGCCAAATTCTGCCCTCAGCTATATCTCGGCAATACCATTAACTCTGTCAAGTTGCACAGCTGCAGTCAAAGTCAGGTCTGGTCATTTGTCTAGTATGTAACTATCACTGCACATTGGCTTCAATGGGTCTATTTATATGCTTTAAGAAGAAGTACATAACTAGTGCTCAGATAAACTAGGAACCAAAACGAAGTTTGAGATGTTTCTTCTTACACCAGGAAGAGTTCAACATTCAGATTTCTGCCAGAATACACAAGTCTAACACTATCAGATGAAGAATGTCATGGGATATTTAACTATCAAAATTAGCCAGAGGGATTCAGGTTTTGGGTCCTGACAGGAAAACATGTGAAATAGWTACTGCATGTTTACATTTTGTGAACTGTTTCTTTATTTTATCAGAACTTTTGATTTTTTAGTGCTTTGGAATAAATATATGTTAGCTAAAAGTATTTTTTTTTTCCATTCCAAATAGCAGAAGGAACAATTTAAAGTGTTGTGGTGAGCTTAAAAGAAGAAATCAAGTTAGCTTTTCTTCCATAGCTGGCTAGAACTAATATTTGCTACCCAGTTTAGGTAGCCGTTTAATTTCAGAAAAAGCTACACACAAAACATTTGGCCTTACAAAATAGTCACAACTTTATTTCACTTGGCTTCTTTTCACTGGCAGGCAGAAGGGGTGGTTTAAATATAAAGCATGGATTTTACAGTACATCTTTACCATACATGGACGATGGTGGAGACGCACCTCTTTACAGTGCGATCAAGACTTGAAAGCTACAATTTACAATAAGCAATTGCACACAAAAGGAAAATATTGCATCTGCAGCCCTTACCACAAAGATCCACGCATGGTATTTCCTTGCTGAATACTCAAGTTAAAGCTCAACCAATGAATCATCTAGTGTTGCTTCTGTAACTTGTGCAGTTTGAAATGTGCTACTTTTTGGCAGTAAATTTCTAATGGTCAAAAAAGAATGTAAACCAGATACAGCAAGGCCAGATTGGTGAACTTAATGAGAGATAAGAGARCTAGTGCTTCTGGAAGGCATGGAATTTGTGAATTCTGTCAAAATGGAAATCAGAAATGTAAAACCATTATGACCTGGCAAGTTTCTGTATAAATCTGTGATATTTATAAGTAAAAAGATCTCAATAGGAATATATCAACATGCAGATAGAGGTACATATGCATACTTAAACACACACACACACATCTACATGCATTCATTCAGTGTTAGATTCCATAAATCTAAACCTAAACAGTATGGCTTTGTTTAAGTACTCACTTGGCACCTAAATTTTAGGTGCCTAGTGACATTGAGTTAAGTGCTTAAATTCCCTTTACAATCAGGAGAAACACTTTGAAGGTTTCTGGAAGAGAGTCTGTCTAAGTGGACAGGTCTTTTCCCTCTGCAGCCCTTCAAAGACACCTGTTCTTTTGCGTTGACTGCAACAGCAGCTTGCACAGTTACCTTGGAAGAGCTACTTCATTAAATTCACAGAATATAAGAACAAGTTAGATGCCAAAGTTAGGCTTACTGGAGTTCATGTTGATTTCTGATTGAGATAAGGAAACTAATTAAGCTGCAAAGTCCCACTGAGCTGCCTGTGTAGTACAAGAAAAGGAAAGCAATCCACAAAATCAAGATCCAACAAAAATACCACTAATCAGAGACTATTTTACCAAGACTATTGCAAAGTATAACAGATGTCAGAAACTCAGAGATTTCAAAAGTATTAGAACTGTATCTGCACAATAAGAATATCCACAATCTATGAGAACCACTTCTATGCAGCTACAAGACTTTACATTATCAATTATCGATAGTATCATCTATCACTAAGTTTGTCCAGCATTTTCCCACCACAAAAGTGTTTTCAGTAGCCACAGTATAACATTCTTTGAGAACTTCTTGGCCAAAAGACATCAAGGATTTTCAAGAGTTCAGCCAGAAGAAAATACTTATTTTTGTCCATATTAAAAAAAAATCTGGTGGATTTTTTTTTTCTTTCAGCAGTTTTATCACCCTTGTGAAAAGACATAACATTGGACAGGGAAAGCTCTTTGTGCTAAGAACATGCTTTCAACTCTCTCTGAAAAACATCTACCCTCACAATGGGACAACTGATTGTCCTCTGGGATACTGTTCTCCTTGGTGACTATAAAGAGCTTCCACCACTAGCTAAGACTAAGCTGATACTAATTTTTAGCTAGTTTGGGTTAGGTGTGATGAACTACCCATTCAACATTTGCAGTTTAGATCAGGCTATAGAAACCAGTGCATAAAGGAAAAAGGCATTGAGTAGATAAATAGTAGGGATAAATGCAGAGCCTACCGGTTTGACTGACAGTTTTGAAACTCCCGGTAATCTTCTGGAAGAACCCACCTCTCCCCAGAGACCCTCCAGGGCATCTGGGCTCCTCACCCTGCCAACACAGTAAAGGGAGGGAGTATAAACACTCCTTTAATAAAATATCAATGTGACTTTTTCTGATCTAGCTTGAGAAAAGGCATAAGCTAAACTGAAAAAAGGCACTTTTACACCCAAAGGAGACTCTATATGCTCAAATATATTTGAGGTGTGGTTGCACCAGCTTAATTTTGTCTATATAACTGGTAAAACTTTCCCATGTCAACAGAGCTTTATCTTCAGGAAATCTAACTGTACAAGGGAATGTGAGTTCAAGGGGGTCTAAATTACTGTATGACCATCTTAAATTACAACCAACCATGAATTTGGCTGAAGTGCTTGGAGTACAGGAAGCATTATAGCCCTGCTTTGCTATGGTTCTGTTTTTGTCAGAGCTCAAGCCTAGTCTACTGAGGGATAGCACAGAGAGCAAAAAAATGCAGCAGTTTGGCAGAAGAAAGCCAGACAAAAATTGCCTTTAGTGGCGAAGGATAACAGGGCTCCAGCAGAACCTCCCCAGAGTGCCACAAAGTGAATCACCAACTTGGCTCTCAGTTCGTTAGCTTTTACCGCTGTGGCTTCACTCTTCCCTCACCAGAGCAGGGCAGGCAGGTGTCTCACTTGTGTCTAGCTGAGAGTCTTTGCCCTCACAACTTGATTTCCTCTTCTGCACAGTCTCTGCTTGAATGTCTAATCCTGTGTTTAGGACACCATGCTCTGTTGCTATGGAAGTTATTGGGTTGTCAGAGATTTAACATAATGACTTCACTGTAGGGCTRGAGGTGGGGGTAAGGGAGAAGATTAACTGTGAGAGAAGCCAGCARTGTAAATGTGATTACTTGATTACCAGCACGGATGGAAATATTCTCTGAGACAGCCCTAAGAAAAGACCAAAAAGTGATCTGAGGAGTGGTTTGTGTTTCAACTTCTCTTTGAATTATTTTTTCTGAGAGACACAGAGCTTGTGTTCCTACTCTTTCAGGTTTTCCAAAGTATTACAGTTCCTTACTTCCTCTCATCCAGCTCCTCACACACTTCCCAAACCAACTACTTCTGTATGTGTGGTAAAGCAAGCTAAATTCCAGAGGACTTTTCTATAGCCAAGACATCAGTTTCCCTTCTTCATTGCTGGAATCTGGTGTTTTAGTCCTTATTGATTGTCTTGGTTTGTAGAAGTGACATCTCTAAGTCCCTATCTTGTTTGGTAATTTTCACTCTAAATCTCAGCTCAAATCACCTTGTGATAAATCCCTTTCCCTCATCATTCTCACCCCATCTGGTCTCCCTGAGGAGACCTTTATTTTCCATCTTCCAAGCTCATCTCTTCGAACAGTAAGGAAGCTGTCAGCTGCTGTGAAGATTTGTAGGGCACTAAATCTTATAYGTTAAACCGTTAAATGCATTTATCCAGGTAAAACATTTTGAAGCAAGTATATAAACTCTGAAGGTTCACTAGCATATGGCATAATGATTAAGCAGCCAGATACCAGTGATTTTCATCCTCCTTAATATTATTATTTTAACAGTATAAAACCTACTTTCCATGTATCAGTTTACCTGAAAAATATTTTAGTCAGTTTATCCTTCATCAGTTTGATCATTCTCATTACTGTAATTTCCCAAAAAATCAAAAATTTCATTAGGTTAAATACCCCGCAGCATGGATTCTGACCCTAGTTTGTCTACAAGAACTTTTCTGATTAAGCTTTCTTTCAGAGTAGTTAGAGCATCAGAATCATCAGTGTTGTTCTTTTGGTGTTTCAGGTCTCATTAGTCACCAAATYGAGTGTGAAAAATAGCTAAGGCTTTGTTCTAGATTGCATTTTCCTGAGTCTCCTGAGTTTCATTTCAAAGGATGAATCACAACGTTGTTTGATTCTTTGCTCATCCAACYTCATTTATCCATTGTCCATGTATAATATGAATCATTCACAGAATTTTCACACCAGGATGCCTGCCTTCTGTAAGCTTTTAATATCTGCCACTATATCRAAACACAACTGACATTTTTTTTTCTGAACAGACTAATTTTCTATTTCATTATTCATTATTTAGGAACAAAAGGGCTCTGAGATTTTCTGATAAATATGACAGAATTGTCAAGCCTGTACTACTGTTCCTCCACCACATAGCTGGGCACTGGCAGGGTTAACAGTGACAGAAAAATAGAAGAAAATACTGGAATTTATGATAGAAAGCGACCATGAAGCCATTCAGTCCATCTTTTGCCAACATAGGCCTGTTCCCTACAGTATATCAATGTACTAGTGCTTTAAACAATCTTTTTGTAAATGAAGAGGAAGCATCTACAGTTAACAGCAGGTGTGACCCCAGAAGAAGGAATAGGTGGCTTAAGGTGATTCAAGGGTAGGCTTGTGCAACAGCCTTGCTGAAGAATGGCCAGAGCATCTCACTAAGACAAGCTAATTACAAGTGGATTACAGCATCCTGAAACATACAGATTTTCTCAGTATATTTGTTCTCAATCTTCTCTCCCTTTGGGAGGAGCACTGGAATGTTAACTTATTCCAGTTTCTGAAATACACTCTTATTTCCAGCTTGGACTTTTCTTGAAGCTGTCAGATTGTGCTGTTAATTGCAAGTTGTTCTTCCTGAAGGGACAAATTCAGCAGCCCAGTTCTATGGCATAAGAATGAAACCACTGACTTTGGCTCCTTTAGTACTTCAGTCAGACTTTTCCCTTACAGATGTCTTCTCTACTGCAGAACTGAGGTAATAAGAGCTACCAAATTTAACTGCACAACACAACTCATGTGCAGTGAAATAAATGCGGTAAACCACCAATGATTCATCAGTTACTTATTGCAGAAAACAAACAGGTTTTCTTCTGAGTCATATGCATGCTGAGAATATTTTCCTTCTCAAGCAAAACAGAAAACATTGTTATTTCAAGGCTGGGTGAAACAAGTTCAGATAAAATAAGAACTCCTTGAATCTTTGTTCAAATTTGGAACCTGAACATGAACTTATTTGATGTTCTGAGAGATTTAGGAATTTCGTTTTCCACCCCCCAATGCTGCAGGGCAATAGCATATTGTGCAATTGGAGGCCACAAAGGGTGGCAGAGTATGAATATGCTGGGATCCCTCTGAAGGTCATAAGAAACCCTTTTCCTCTTTCCACTCCTACTTTTGGAGAATCTGAGTATGTTTTTAATAACAATGCAAGTATGTTACATTCAAAACTGACCTGAGATCTGAGTCCTTGTGAAATCTGCCCATTTGGTCATCAAATGCTGGTAAGGGAGGTAGATTATCTGCTTTTTAAAAAACAAGCAAAGAAGCATTGAGCTTAGTTCTGATTGTCAGTCAGGTTATTCAGCCATTTTCTGGATCACACTGGAGAGAGACAATAGCACAGGAAGGAAAAAAAACATTAATAACTAAAAAAGAAGTGGAATGGCCGTAAAAAATGTTTACTTTTATCAAGAATTTGAGCAAATTAGGAAAATAAACTTCGGTGTTTTTTTACAGTAGAAAAGTACCATTTTAGACCTATGTGCTATGGGCTTCAGATTATGAATTGTATATGGATTTTTTCCCTTTTGCTTAAGAAAATTGCATATGTATTTCTTGCCACTAACTTCAATATTAAAYAGAGTGTGTTGCACTAAACAGGTGGGTGATGCATACCACCCCAGGAAATTCAATGTGGGTTTTGCAGAGGAAGATTATGAAGAAAAGCAGCTGACTTTGTCAACAAAGGTCATATAAAAAATCCTTGAAAAGTTACAGACTCCCAAACAACATCTGAAATTTAGGAGTTGTTTTAGTGGCATTTTCGATATAAATATTTCTGTCAATATCCAAGTCTACAATAGAAGTAGCACAGTCTAAGCTTAACTCCATAATCTGGTGGCTGTTTCTTAAAGGCGTACTCTAGCCCTAGTTTCAGCATTTGACAAGCAGTTTCCCTCCATAGGTACCACAGAAAAGTTATGGGCCTTGTATTACTGCATTTGGCTATCATCTTCTCTACATTTATTTTCTACAYCATCAGTTAGCTGACACATTTCTTCTTGACAGCCCATATATTTCATCAGCAGAGTGTACTGTTAAAGCACACACTGAGGGGTAGCTTTTAAAAGTTTTCTGGAAGAAGAAGCAATGATGCTTAGCCAAAGTATGGGAAAAAGAGATTGAGTGGAAGGAATGGGTGTGAATTGCACTCAGTATCAACAAATTGAAGTTTGAGACAGCATGTACTGCTTGAGATGGTAGCCAACTCCCAGATCAAGACAGAAGAAGGAAATGACATGACAGACCAAATCACAGAGCCTCGATATAAAGTAAATTTTGAAAGTGATGAAGATTGAGGATTTTGCTATGTCTCGAGTCAAATGAAGTCTCCAAAGGATGAAATAAAAGAAAAGAGCAAGAATATGGTCAGAATTTTAGAATGTCTCCTTAGGAGACGAATGGGCAGACTGGTGAACAGAAATCTAAGAAGCTAAGAAGGTGGCTATCAAGATGAAAGTCATGGAAGACAAGGAGCAGTTTGTGTCAAGAGAGGCTATCAAAGGCAGAAAAAAAAATGAGGGAAAAAATGGAGTTTAGATGTCAAGACTTCCCCAYGGAAAGAGCTTGAAAGAGTTGTGTGTTTAAAGAACAGAAAATGGCARGGAAAGGTTCTGGAGCATAGTCAGGTCTCCTAAGTCAGGCTAGTCTGGAGTTAGAAAGGAGCCTATGGTGTAGAAGTTGTAATCACATTATTTGAAGAGTTAAGTAAAGAGGTAAATGGAAAAGAAACAACAAATGATAGGTTAGCAGTAGACTGTAGGGAAGGTCTAAGGTATAGATGGAGTTTGGACACGAGAAGGTTATGTAATAGTAAGTTTGAGAACAATAGAAATTGATAGTCAACTAGAAAGAGTTTGAGTGAAGGCAAAGAAGCTGCAAGTAGAGAATAGCACTGGATTCATCAGAGCAAAAGTACATACTTCAAGGGCATCCCATCCTAGCCTCATCCTAGTGTAAACACCTAAAGGTAGGTAYGATGACTCTCACACTAAAAATGTCAATTTCCCTCCATTGACTATGGATCTAAATGCCTAGATGTAAACATYGTCATTATCTAAACATACCGATTTAGGGGGGGAGGGGAGAAGAAGAGAATACCTGAAGGGAAAGGTGGAAAGAGTCAGAACATAGGATGAAGGAAGRTGCTGAACGCTGTGTAGAGAAGGAAGGAGAGAGGTAGGATGTAGAAGAGATCTTAAGCCTTTTGTAAGACTCCTGCCAGGTAGAGAAGAAGGGCTGTAATCAATATCCAAGGTCCCAGTCAACAGATCCAGCTCCCTCCCCAGAAACCTAGGAAACAAAAGGCACTTGTAGGTACACTCAGCTTGTTCTGTTCATTCTGATTCCAGAATCATAAGTGGGCAGCTAGGTCATGAAGAGATATGCATCCTACCCAGACATAAGCAATTTTTACTCGAGGTGCACCATACTGCCACTTGTGTAGTACTGTACCCAAGCAATGCAGGTCTAGCAGAGACTAAATAGCTCGAAGGCAGCCCCAAGTGAACATGATTAAACTACTTCCAGAATCAAACGCATAATTCCCCATTCAGGTTATGGTCTGGAACATGTGGATTCAGTGCTTAAGTCTTTGCTAATCCTGGATTCCCTGCATCTGGTCAACATGACCTAAACTGCACCATCTGGATACTTGAGAATGAGCAATGCTTCTCCACTCATAAACAACAATTTTAAACAAACAGAACTTTCTTAGGGGAACAGGTCAAAGAAGAGGAACATAACACTAACTTGGAAAAGCTGAATAATTACCAGTTGAAAAGGCTATCCTCTTCCAGGATGCTCTGGCAACAGCTTTCAGCTTTTCCTTCATCTGTAGCTAGGGCTGGCTGCTAAGGAAATCATTATTATACCTTCTTTGTTATACCACAACCAGCTCAATGTCCAGGCTTAGAGGCATTCAGTGACAAGGAATTTCCAGGACTTTTACTACTGAGCCTAGCTGACCTCAGCAGTTGGGAGACACACACAAGGACCAAGAAAACGGAGCAGCTACAGTTCTTGACATCACCAAGCTGCCAAGGATTTTGCAGCCCTCCAGAGTGGAGTGTAGCTCCACAAGACTAGTCAGGAATAAAAATAGATAGCAGTGGAGTTTTCCAAGGGGTAGAAGTCCACCTGTGCTGATTGCATAGAGGTCCATGCCTAATCTCATCCTCCTTCTGCTCTGTGCCTTTTCTGGAAGTTCCGTTTCCTACCACTGTGAGGTTTCTCATTCAGACATTTTGAAATCTTGCATTCAAATGCAACATCAAAAAATATCATACTTAAGACAGAAAGTTCAAGAGAGTTGTGTAAAAGAAATGCGAATGAGACTTTAGTTATCCAGCCAACTTTTCACTCTTCCARAAGATGCTGGCAGATCATTCCTTCCCTTGGTGGCATCCATACTTACTGGGATGTTCTCACAAGGAACTGCTTTTCACCCTCCCAAAAGGTGCTAGCAATGTCATCCCCATTCCTTTAAGAAGGAAAGCAGGACTGTAAGTGCATAGGCTTAGTGAAGGAATAGAAACAAGAAACACAGCAATGCTGAAAYGCAGGCAGTGAAGCATGAAGGAAGCAATCAAAATGACTGTTGTTGTCCTTCAGTAACTTCAGTAAATGGTGCAGGTAGCTTCAAAAGTAGATTTCATTTTCTTGCTCTACCAGATGCACAGCATGGGTGGCATATGCAATGGCTTGCCCTTGCTGGAGACTCCCTACGATTACATGCAAACGCTGCAGATGGTAGACTGGATTCTAATGAGAGCTGCAAATAAATACATTTACTGGACGCCTTGGCTCAAGATTCAGCAGTTGTGATATAAAATAATTTGCAACCATAAGCAAAGCACATGAACCTTTAGAAAGGGAGACAGGTAAGCCGGGTGAAAAGTAAGGGCTCCTGCAAAGGTCTAGATGTCACTAGAGCAGCTGGGATCATGACCATTGAGGTCAGCCGGCCCTGTCCCCAGGTGCTGCAAGCTGGGCTCGTGCTGACGTCAGTGGAAGTTCAAGGCACTTAACACCTCCGAGGCCTGGGCTGCAAGAGTGACTTCCAGAAGGAAACTATCTTGAAAACAGATCATGTGGTGTTAAATGTAGCATAGATGTAAAAGGGCAGAGCAGTGCGTGTTGCAAAATGTGTCTTCCTTAGCGCAGTATCGGCAAGCTGCAAGCTTATTCACTCTTGGCTCTCACTTCCCACTGTCTTATCTATTATGATGCTGGCACAGAGCTAAGTCCAGTGGGATTGTTGAGCTGGAACAAAACTGTAAATGTTCTCCAGGTTTTCTTTTCTTAGAGAATTCCCTAACTCCCAACCTACTTAAGGGGGAGCCATGAGCTAAAGTAAAATTATAGTTTTGTCTTCTTCTCAAGCCAGATATCTCCAGAGGGAATTCTGCTTGCATTGTACTTTTTCTCCAGAACTACTACCTCCGCCACAGCACCTTGCGTGGAAAACAGATTCTTTCTGCTCCCTGATGAAGGTTTCAATTAACAAAGGTAGATTAAATGAACAGCCTTTAGTCAATTCAGTTTTGCTGTTCCTTACCAGTACTTCTATGCRCTGGAATTTCATGTTTAATACTTAGAGCCAGTCTGAACATTTATATAATGTTATAAAGTCTGCAGCTGTTATATGCGATCTGGCAAAGAAAGGACAGTATGTTCACAAAAAAAAATAAAAAGAAAGAAAATGTTGCTTTCTGTACAAGACAATAAAAAGATTAAAGAATTCTGTGGCTTTCAGTGGGTCTTCTTTTGTGTTCTCTGTTGTATTTGAATGCCTCAGACACTTCCATTCTGGATGCTAAAGACAAAGCAATCCCATCTTCTTAATTTAGGAAAAAGGATTTAAATAGATATGTATGTATCTGTCCAATGGAAACCATATACTATTGCAGATGCCTAATCCTACATATCTCTATTTATCTATATCAATATAGATACAGATATATTGATATATATAGGTGAGCGAAAGAGAAAGAGAGAGAGAGAGAGAGAGAGAGAGATGTAGAATATGGCATCCGTTGGAACTCAGAGCTATCACTGGTGTTGAGAAGTGATATTGAATGGACCTCCAGAGCTTCTATGTTTCATCACTGCATTCACCATTTACTYCTTGTTTGTTTATTCAGGTTTTATACACGGAAAATCCCAATGCACTCTCTTCTCTACTTTACTATAGTAAAGTGAGAGTGGCCATAATAAAAAAAAAAATAGCTATATTTCTCATCTGCAGCCTGACTTTACTTGGTTTTATTAGAGGTCAAAGATACTCAATATGATAGGGAGTTGCTCCACTATGGTAAACATGTAAAAATCCCAAGATCTCTGGATTCAGCACAGAAATCAAGASATGGGCATGTGACTTAAGGCTACAGCTCTGGTCCTGCAAAAAATATTCCAAATGGGCAAGAAATAAAACAGCCCTAACATTTGCTCTGCGTCAGCCAAAATAGCTAAATGAAGGCCTACCCAGCTTGCCATTAGAAGAGACAGGACAGCTTCAGACTTCTTCCTCCCATTGGAAACACCCTGTCAGGACAAGAGAGCTAGGAAGCAGTGGTCTCAATCGCAGCAGCTGACAAGGAGGAATGTACTACTTTGGGAAGCTCTCCAACCTTGGTTACCTTCATACCCCTGGAAAAGGGCACAAAGATGGAGCAACAAATGGGACAAGAGAGTCAGGAATAGTCTGTGAAYAAAGTGTTTAGGATGGCATAAAATAAAATCTGAGCTCCGATGTCAGAAATACTGACAAAGCTTCTCTGTGGATATGCACTGCTGCCTGACCAATATTCACAGGAGTAGCCTGGAGGAGAGAGGAAGCATTCGAGCAGAGGCAGAGGCGTTCTTTAATTAATCAGGGCATTGTAGCTTACTCTGATCTCATGGGAAGCACAATGGAGGATTAAATTGCAGCAAGGATCACGCTGCATCCCTTATCTACTTATGTCCAGATTTCTTCCACATAAGAGTTGTTTGTAACAGTGCTGAAATTTTCGGAAAAAACAAAACAAAACAAAACAAAACAAAAAACAATGTTGAGCATGTGGGGAAATAAGAAGGGGGTCAGCTGGACTCAACTTGACCTTTTTTTTTTCCATAAACTAGCACTTGTGTGTTTGGGAACAATGAACTAAATATGGACTTCACTCAAACAAAGACAGATTCAAGGTTAAGGGGGAGGCTTTTGGTGTATTATGCAATGTTCTGGGATAAACTGTTGTTGGTCCTTGCTGTGCAGATGTAGCCATGGCTGATTATCCCTGCTCCCAAACCTCTTTACTCACCCGCACTGTTTGGTTTCCAAGAGAATGATTCTCTAGTGACTGATTTATTTCTGTAGAAATGCGTATGTAAAACTAACTTATTTTACAACTGTTCTACATTCAGCATTGCGCATCTTCTACTCTTAGCAACAGGCAAAAAAAAAGGAGGGTTAGAGAGGATGCAGAATTCCACTGTAGTTTTTTTTCTTTTTTTTTTCTTTTTTTTTTAATACTGTGTATAGTGTAAAGAGTTTATATCTTGTAATAATAATTCAATGGACATGAGGATAGAATCCAGAATGAAAGTTATGGAAGGAAAATTAGTAACGGGACATCTCCTAATGTCACTGAAATGAAAACAGAAAAGTAAGTTTTATAATGAAATACCCTTTAGTTTCTGTAGTATTTATAAAATTCTACACTAAATTCTAAACTTTTAGTATARTGCCCTAATTCATGTTATAGGCACCAAGCAACTTGCTTTAGAGTAATGTAAAAAATCTGCTAGCACAGATTACTTGCTATATATAAGGGAGCAGAGGAAGGGAAAGAAGTGGAGCAAGCAAAAGTTAGGTGAATAAAATCCTGCTTTATAAAAAAGAAGATAGCCCTACATTGTTTCCTGTCTGGATAAAGTGGCAGCTCTGTGTTTCATATGCAGAGAATTGAGTAGTCCCCAAGTAATTAAAGGCTCTTCCCAGAAGTGTTCTGTGTTTTCAAAATATTACTTGAGAAGAATATATTTAAAATAACCCCTTGAAGATATTTAACATAAATTCACATTACAAAGGCATCACAAGAAACAATATGCTAAAATGCATATCCTATAGCAATGTAAGCAATCCTAAAATGCAGGATTTGGATATTGGTAGAGAAACTTATTTAGAAAAAAAGCACAGTTAAAAAAGAGAGAAACTGCTTTGTACACAAATTGCATGCAGACTTACTTACTCTGAAATTCAGGAGAAGGCAAGAAGTGGATGTGTATTTTTCTGTCTCCTGTATTTTTCAGTGAGAAGAAAGCAATGTGCTATAAAATGCCTAATAAGAAGGAAGATGTGAATGAGACTTTCGGATGGCAAACATCAGAAACATCCAAAAAACATCCAGAAACTTCTGGACATCCATGACTTTATTCCATTAACTATTAGCTGGGATGGGGAAAGGCAGGATGTAGACCTTTCAGTAAAGTCACAGCTTATGTTGGGGACAACTGATTGCTTCAGGAAGCAGAAGATGGTAGATAAGAACCAGCTATTTCAAGTCATGACTAAGCAAGATTGGTCAGGATTCACGGGATTCTCTTTAAGCAACAGAATAAAGGTCATGGGATACAAAGAGCTCAAAGCAGTGGAAGATCTTTTGAGGAAAATAAACTGAAAAACAAAGAAAAGAGTGAGAGTTTTCTGAACAAGACAATGTGAAAGGCCCAGCTCCATTAGGAACACCAAAAGGATCCGAAAGTCAGAAACAATTCCTACAAAAACTAAGATCTAGGATAAATAACTAAGGATGAGAACAAAAAATAAATGGATAAAATCAGACAGGCTATGGTAACAATATGATATATCAGAAAGAAGAACAAAATCTAACTATACATTAGGAATCAGACAAAGACAGAGGTCTATCACTTATCAGGAAGGAGAACCACAAAGAAGGCAGAATAAGTCTAAGTCTCAGTTGTTTCACTGTTCATAAGAATTTCTAGTTATATCACTATGTTAGATACTTAGCATGAATATTTTCATGGAGAGGTCAGAAAAGGAAAAGAATATGTTTAAAAAGTAAAATAAGTTGCATTCCATCAAGTTATCAAATTCATGGCTTAGAAACTAGATAGAGTAACCTCTGAACCATTGGTRATTATTTTTGAGAACTCATGAATGACTGCATGAATCTCAAGAGAGTCAATTCTTTAAAAGCAGGAGTTAGAAGACCATGAACCTAACTTTYATTCCCAAAATAATATAAATAAATACAAAAAAATAATTACAATAATAGAAGGAGAAGTCAGTAGGTGTATCAAAATGAAATCTTATCAAACCCACCAAATTTCCTCTTTGACATGATTGCTAGTCTCATGGATACAGGGATGGCAAAAATTAGACCCTGAAAAGTATCCTGACACAGCATAACCTTATAAACAAACTTGGGTAGTAGAATTTAGGTTAAAAAAATCCATAAGATGTTGTGTAGCTACTTGAAAACCCTACCAGGCATAGCTATCAATAAAGGAGGCTATTTAAAGGCAGTTAGTGTAAAGAGGACCTTTATATCATATGTGAATGACACTGAGGTGAAAAGGTTGACAAGCACTTGGACTACAATCTCAGAATTCAACACAATCTTGAGAGAGTAAAGATATGTTCCAAAACCAACACAAATAAATTCTTCAAAGACAAGCTGCAATAGTTCATGCAAAATCCAGGCACCCCAAGGATTGACATGTCAGACAGTTGGGGTAAATTGRCCTCTAAAGACACTTGTGTCACTGCTTTGCAAAGACATGAATCCCAGGGAGCTATCTAGACAAAATGCTTAGCTTTTGGGTAGCTGTTATGAGGTGAGATAGACTCCAGCTGAGAAGAGATTAAATGCACAGACACAAAGTGGAGAATATTTGTGGCTGGGCAACAGTTCAGCAGAAAAGATCTCAGAATTACTGTGGATAACAAATGCACAATGAGTCAAACATGGTATTTTGCAGAAGAAGTAATTCTCATTCTGGGCTAAACTAAGAAGAGTATTCTACAAAAGACATGCAGTACTTATTCAGCCCTTCTCAGAACTGACAAGGTCTCATATTAAATAGTGTGCTGARTTTTGAAGGGATAGTAGAAAGAATCCAGAAGGAAGAACTTCAAAAAATATCATGTGTTGATATTTCCTTCAACCTTGCGACTGTATACTACTTAAGCAGAAAAGCCTTCTGTCAGCTGCATGGTTCACTTAATAAAACATCTTTGGATATTAAAGTGTTTTAGTAAAATAATTTGTGCAGCAGAGAAAACTAGTGTTTGGACTGTGGAAACCATTTGCAAAAGCACAACTTTGGCTTCCCTACACAAGAAAATTTCCTCCAAAGGCTATATTTACACTACTTGAAAACTATCTGTTTGGCTCCAGATCTGATTTCTCCAGCTCAGGGAGAAGTCTATGCATGCAGGTGTTGCAGAAGTATCAAATTCTTGGTTTGTACTCTCATGAAACAGGGCAAAGCTCACAGGCTACTCTTCTCCAGATWTGTCAAACTGGTACCTTTTGCAATCATTACTTTTGCACTAAAATTGCCATTAGAAATTATTTAAGCAGCATATGAATTCTGGGGCAAAAACAGAACTCCAAGGATGCTCAAAGCTGTATCAAAACATGCTAAAGGCAATACTGGAATTATCTTAGAGCTGATCTCTTTGTAGGGTCCACCTAAGGCCAGGGATACGCTCTGCCCAAAATTCTCCATACATCCTGCTAGAAAAGAGGGAACAAACCATTTTTAAATAAGGTAAGAATATTCCAAATAGAGTTCAGCACAAGGACTATTGCCCACCCTGGAAAAGTCAGTGAGAAAAGCAGCAACTGAAATGAGTATGACACCTCATGCTGATGACATTACTTATGTCATTTTGAAGAGTAGGTGAGGGAATATTAATTTCCTTGACACACAAAAATGTTGGAAACTTTCAGATCTGAATCTGGAATCAGGTGGGAACTTGACCAGAAGTTGTTGTGTTTTGGGATTGTTTGGAATTTTCCAAGAAGCATTTCAGAATTTTACAAAGTGAGCACAAGGATGTCTCAACTTTGTGTCTCCACACAATGATGGCAGCCATTCCCTCTACGAAGCACAAGCAGCATTCATAGCACCGCAATTTTGAATTATTCATTAATTATCTCATAAAAGCTTTAAAGAATACAAATTATGCCAAATCCAGTGTCTCCCATATGAAGCCCACAAAATGCATTATAAGTTATGTAACTGACATTTTTTCAGTCCAGATTTGTTTATTTTATAGAGCCAAAATAGATGCTAAATGAAACATTTGTACTGTGTATAAAGCCAGAGAAGAAGTGTGACTTTTGGGAGGCAAGGCGGAGGTCAAGTCTCCGCTTTAGCTCCCCTCTTTCTTAGCACACCATGGGAATGGCACAACGGGGCGATTCTTGCTTTCCTGGCAAAAGGTGCTTTGAAATTCCTGGCTTCTCACTTCCCCTTGGCTCTCCTGGGCATGGGCAGTGCTTTATSTTTCAGATGAGCTCCTTATGGTTCAAAGTGCGAGTTTTCAAAGTATACTTTTTCTCCTGTTAAAAAAGGAAATAAATATATATGTGTCTCCACAAATATTATGATGCATTCTTTTTCCTAAAATCCTATTAGTTGAACATTGCTGCAGGATCCAAGCATAATAAGCTAGAAGACGTATAAAGAAGATAAAATAAGTAAACTCTGATTTGCCAAGGCATTCAGTCACATGCTAGCCTTAAAATGCATGAAATGACCGTACTTTTCACATTCTCAAATATAAACTCATGCATTTGAAACGCAGTCATGTAGCAGAGAATTAGCTAGAAACTGTTGTAATGACAGTATTCATAGTTTGTCAGATACATAACAGAGTTTAATCTTCATGTAAAACCTGAAACAATTCTCCCTGCTTAAGCTGAATTACTCTCATTTTACACCATGGTACATTGACTTATTACAACTGATATGTAAAATTAGCAGCCCCTTAGCAGATGTACATCAGTTTCCCAAACATCAATTTCTCTCACATGAAACTTGTTCAGCTGGGCTGAATTTTCTACTAAAAGATAAGCTGTTATATACTTGAATATTCATATTGTACAATTTTCTATAAACAATTTCAATGTAATACTTGTCAAAGATGAAAGAATGTAAGTTAATTATTTTATAAAACAGCTGTTTTTTAAAGCTGAGCTTCGGACACTTTCAGYGTTTAAACAGATCATCCCATCACTGGTCAAAGGAAAGAAAAGAAAAAATAGCTAATATTTACTTTTGATTGCCACAAACTTGTACAGCATAAATTTTCAGTCTTAGGAGGTGATTTTTCAGCAGATTTTTTTTTTTTAACTAATGGCTAATAGCAATGATTTTTTCAGAGCTCTCAATAAYAACATATTTTCTAGCCTGTGAGCAGATAAATTATATGGCAAGGAAAGAATTAAGGAAAATTGGATATGTGGGTGRCAAATATAAAGGTTGATAGGTTTGGTTCTTTTCTTTGCTGTTTTCTATCAATTTACTTTTTAAATCCTTGGGATGCAGGAGCTGCAGTTGTTAAGCACATTTCTGTGTAAATTATTTTGCTTCACCACATAAATATGCAACCATCATTTTAGAACAGTGACACATGCACAAGAGGGCATATAACCAGACACTGTCTGGCCAGAAAATGCACGAAGGGTCCAAGGTGGAAATTCAGCCCTGATTGTTAACAGCAGGGAAGCATGGCCCTGTGGAAGTGATCGGTGCCACCCTGAAATCAACCATCCTGTCTAATCTGGGTTGGGCTTTGGGGGTATATCCAAATTAGGACAAACTACTAAATATAAGCTGAAAAGAAAATGCATTTTCATTACCTTTGCTTTAACGTCAAGTCTTGGAAAATGACCATAGTTCATTCATACAGAGGTTCTTGGACTTCCATTACTCTTTCTTCCTTATGGTGCACTCAAGCTGCATTTTCCAGAAATGCACCCAAAGTTAATTTTAACATAATGAGAGCTGAAGTATCCGTCTTTGCCCTTGGGCTCTGGCTTTTGTTTCTGTGTCTKTACCCATACTCCCTAAGATCTGAGCTCAATGGAGCTGAAATGATTAAACCTTTTCAGAGCCTGGCCCCTCCTTCTCAACATTTTAAGGAGAGTTTGTTCACCTTTTATTGACGTGTGACTCAACACAGGTAGTCAAGTTGGAAGAGCAGAGCTCACCTTTTCAGTCTGTGCTCTGCCACACATTGCATGAACTACATATGAGCAAAGAAGCCATATACTGAGAATCATAACCATAATAACTGAGATCAGTAATTTGACTATGCAAAGGAAAATAAAGTTCAAGAGCCTTAGAGACACTGGTAAATATTTCTCCACCCACCCCATCTTGCTCATTGCTGAAAATCCATGAGAACTGTCTAACTGGAATGCTTTGGTTTGAAGCCTGATTGAATCTTGGACAAAATGCTGCACAAAAAGCATTTTCTTCCAGCAACTACCAATCATACTAACAGTTGTTGATTTCAGATTTATCACTCCTTTTAAGAAGTGAAAATCTCTATCCTTACAGCTTCCAAGACTAGGAAAATCTGCCAGAGGTAAGAGACATAGTGAAGATAATTAAGATTGAAGGAATTTGATCTTATTTTTGATGAATGTTGATTATGCATATTTGTGCTTATTTCCTTACRTTTCTTCCCATTTTATTGATGTAAATCTTTCCACTACCAGCAAATAATGATCTTGTWTTTTAATTGTTCTTTTTTTCTTACTATATTAGCTATACAAGTTACTATTTGTAACAGATTCACAAATAAAATACGATTTTATAACATTCAGTTCTGATAGCTTGCCAGATAAGATTTCAAGTAAGGATACCAGTTGTCTACAAGTGCTATACTTCATATGTTTTCAACTATCCCTCTTTAAAATTTCACATATTAACGATGGCATTTTTAAAATGTTTTTCAATGGAAAGAAAAAAGTCGATCATTTACAACTGCAGGTTCAAATATAATATTTATAATTCTTTTAAAATTGAGAGACTTATAAAATTGGTTATATCCTTGCTGATTCCTAAGTCCAAATTAGAGGAGTTTAGTTGTAAAGTTAAGACATAGAATAGGACGATAAGTTTCCATCAAGCACGAACTGGTATAACCCATTAAAATGTTAGACTGTAAAGTTTTCCCTTCGGCTTTAAAGAATCCTCCATTCTAGTTAAAGCTGGTGGAAATTCCTATTACTTTCTGTGTGTAGAAATGGGCAGGGCAGTTTCCAAGTGTGATTTTGTTTCTTTACTAGAAAAACGCATGTCAGCTAGGCACTGAACTGAAACCGATTTTTTATACATTATCGAAGTATCATGAGATTTATCTTATTTTTAGGTGTGTCTCATTTAAAAGTTGCTCTAAGTGTAAAGGCAGTGTTTTCTAAAATAGAATCCCAAAATCAAACTCTGAAACCCAGCCCTAATTTGGCCACTCAGAGACGTGTTGTGCTATTACAAAATGTTAAGGGCTCTTCAGCTCCCTCTTATTTTCATAAATAGCAACGGCTAAGATTTTTGTTAAGTAAAACTCATGAAAAGCTCACCTTCAAGAAACACGCCTATTAAAAAGGATAAAAGAAATCATTCCAGTACTCTGATTCTCTCATAAAAATGTCTGTTTTGACCCCCTAAAACAGAGAAGTGGTAGAAACTCTATAAAACTTCGTTATTAGCTTATTAGTATTACTTTACCTATAGTGATAGTTACATTACCTTAACCAACATGTATCATAGGTCTTTGACTGACCTGAAGTGACCAAATCCCAAGATAATAGCTTCTCAGAGCTGCAATTTAGGTTATTTTACTTTGTTTACAGATGGTAGCATTTCAGTAAGATTTTCCAAAGGGAAAATAGCTATTTTAGCATGCAAAGTGTTTTGGACTAGGCTCATAATTACCTCATCCAAGAGATACAAAAGCAGCTATGATGAGAAGTTTCTCAATGTTCTTTGCACAGAAACAGTCCTCCTTTTTAGCCATCATAATTCAGATTTTTCTGAAGACACCTGTAGTCCAAGCCTCTCAGAAGTCCCCTTTCCTCCTCTGTAAATGGGTTCATTTTACTAGATTTTCACAGGGCATCAAGCTTGGTCTTGTGCAATGTGTGACCCCGTAGATCTCCAGGGTCGCTGCTCAGTTAACGATGCACAACAGACTGACTCTTTAACATGCGAAAATCACTGCCTTCAGGTTGGTGCTGAAAGGTACTTAGGTTAAAAAAGGGAGCAGGAGGATGTGAATATTGCCTGCAACCATGTGCTGTGCAAAGCAATGTGTTTCTCTCTAACTACTCTAACTACCTTGCTGCTTACATGCTGAAATACTGTGAGAYACAGCTAAGCCCTGGAGAAGAATGAATTTCTCTCTCCAAAACCCGGTAAAATCAGCCTGGGATTCACAGTATATGATGCAAGGACATGGAGCCAATTCTAACCTTTGAGCACATGTATGCAGGGGGCCCAACCAAGGTCCTTCTCCTACCAGTATACGAATCAGTTTTGCTCCTACCTCATGCATCTCCCATTTGCAGGATTGCCTGGCARGGGGAAAAGCTCTTTGCCCCTTCTTCCTCCCTACAGTGTCTAGAAAGGGGCAATGATAATCAGACTTTAAGCTTTTACAAGTAACTCATCTGACTACTGGGCCTTTTCTTACAGAAATGAGCTCTCAATATAGAAGGAAAAAGAAAATAAAATCCCCAATGTTTTCTAATCACTTGCAGCAACCAAAAATTGGAGATCGTTATAAACATCAGGCTTGGCAGCATACTAAAATTTCTTTCCCCCTCTAATATAGCTGATGCTGGAGGGTTGAKCCATTGGCTTCTATTTTTGGGAGGTGAAAAAAGGTAGTCACCGGAGCACCATTAAAAACAGAATTTCTTCAAGATATTTGCATCACTTAAGTAGGTCATAAACAAAGGCATAAGCAATATGTACTGTGCTATTAAGGTAAACAAAAATAGCAACCCACAGGTAATTATGAAACAGATTGACTCTGACAGGTGGGGTTCCAGCAGTCTGGTTTTGATTTCCAAACAAGGGATTAGAGCCAAACTATAGACCTGCCATAATAAATTAACTATATTCCCATACTTACATGGCTTGTTTCTTTTCACTTCTACTTTCATTTTACATTAGCAGCGCTTGGCGCTCTGATTTAAAAGCAAACCTTCTCATTTCTTAATCACATCTGAGCCTGGAGTTTAGCTTATGGTGGAGCCGTGGACACTGCACAGCAACCAACATGAGGCCATCCTGCTGCTCCGTACCTGTGGAGCTCTGACCCCCGTACCTGGCACCTGCACTCCTTTCACTCAAAAATGAAAACGGAGAAGATACTCTTGCATTTTTGAGAGGAAATGGCTTGTCAGTAAAATGATGAGTCCCATGAGCAAAAAACTGCATTAAAAAGAAAAAAAAAGCACATAATGAAGATAATATGATGAGACCAAAGAGCAGTCCCACTCAAGTTAATTGAGCAGGAAGGGTCAAAGAGGAAGGTCAGAGAAAGTTTGTAGGATACACTTAACACTGAGGAATGTGTTAGATTTTATTTTCTACTGCGGTCCCAAACACAAGCTGGCATGTCTCTTGGAGGGGCATTTTCAGCAGTGAGGCAGACATTAAAGGATTCTGGCTTTGTGCAGTGCGGAGTGACTGCTGGCCACGCGCACACCCCTGAAACAGTTTGCATGCGAGGAGTGAGGGTGCCGACAGCTCAGGACCGCTTGCTGCACTGTTTGATGTTGGTTTATGCACCCTACTTGCTGCCAGGATTTCGTTCTGCGTGCGGGGCTTGTACTGTTCTATATCTGCTATTTCTTCCTGACTCTGAATACTGTTAGAGCAAGTATAACTGCTTATGCTGTGGTGACAGCTCAGCTTACAGAGCAGATACGATGGCCCTAAACTCCCAGGGGCCAGAGACATGTCTGAAAATAGGGCTTAAAAACCCTGTGTACTGCTGCACCCTTGAAAGTTTTCCTCACTGGCCTGCTGGTGACGTTTGTTGGCTGGGAAGCTAGTTCTGAGCAACAGTCTCACACTGGGGCCCRTGATGAAAATCAGCAATCTGGCAGCAAACAGTAGCATTAAGAACAAATGCAAGCTACTCAGATAGCAAGTATCCTACACCAAAAGAGGGGAGAAGGAAAGAAGAGCAAGTACAATTTACCCTCAAAACAGACAGCTGACATTATGATCACTGTGCTGAAATGCCTGTAGTAACTTAGAGCGTGTCTATTTTGATTCCTTTTCCTTAGACCAAAATCCATTAACAAGACCCAAGAGATTAAAAACTGAGAAATGATAAAGGTGAATTACTACTGCCAATTTTCAGTAGTAGAACAATAAAAAATGCAGAAATGGTGTTTTTTTTTAATTTAGGTTTTACTGCAGTTTCAGATTTTAATGAATAAACTAGGCTTCTGTGAAGACTTTGCCAAACATTTTGTTGTATTTCTGGTTTCAGCACTGTTCTTTTGGTTTGCAAGTATAAGAATTCAAAATTGCATTTAAAAATACAATTGCTTTTTTCATATAAACTTTGACTTGGCTCAACAACATATAATGCAGTCATCTGTGAATAAAGAGTATCCGCTGAATTGCAAATTCAATGGCATAATAGAATTTTTAAAATGTACTTAGATTCTTTAAAGAAAGGAAAAAGGATACAATAGTGTGATTACAGGATACAGTAGAGTGATTTTTKTGTGTGTGTGTGTGAAAGGAACAAGAGCAGAGGACCCTGAGAGACCCACAGAAAGACCATCTTCACAGACTATCTTCTAGAACAAGCTTCAGCCCCTCAGAGACTCTGCATGGGCTCTGCACAGGCTCTGCACAATGCTAAGTTCTTAGCCTTTGAAAGGGGGCAGAACCTGGGGAAAGAAAGCATCATACCTGTTTAACTTGCTAACCTACAGCAAGCATTAAATAATGCATCCCATAGCACCCCTTTTAGCTACCCACCAGCATCAGTGTCCAAGACTCCTTACTCAAAAATCTTCCAATCTTCTCTAGTAACTGCTGCATCGAAAAGGTTCCCAGAACACCTTGGTAGAGGAGAGGGGTGTGCCAGATTACCCACCGTGCAGGGAAATACTGTCTTGGCCTTCCACAAACTCACACCTTACTGTTTATATCTGTCTACTATCCCTTGTGCAGCACCTAGACTGTAAACTCTCTGAGACACAGACCATTTCTACCGCTGCGTGTTTCTACAGCATCCAGCACRCTGGGTTGCCAATCCACAATTAGACCTCCTAAGTGACACGATACAAATAAAGACTGTGGTCACAGAAGTCTTTCCACCAAAAATACACATCATGCTCCTAGTGCATATGAAAAATGAGAGATGGAACTTATTAAATCAATGCCCMAAAATACACACTCTTTATTACCTAAAAGTAGGACAATAATCTTCTTTTAGTGGAGCATTTGCCATTTCATTCTACTTTAATGGGACAAACTATGGTCCAACAAATAGCAAAAAAAGACATGAACTAAATCACTCCACCTGATGTAAACTGGTATAGATACCTTACTGTCTTCATCACCTTTGCCTTAGACTTGTGTCTTCATCACAAGTCCACCAATGACTTGTGAAATGAGTTGAAACTAACCACATTTCGTCTTTGTGCCTGAGGTTGTTTATCTTTGAGGAAGAAAAAATGACTAATGCTCACTTACCCTGTAAAATCCAAAGTACCTTATTAATACATTATTGTTATTTAACAAAGTGCAGTAAATAAAAATAGGCARTAGAGCAGAAAATTGTTCTTCATGAAGGCAAAAAAGGTCTTTTTTCCACACTGGAGTTCTGTTGATCTGACTGAAGAATAGGTATTGTAAACCTGTAATGTCTAGTCAAAAAATATTTTATCCTACCTGGAATTAAGGGACAAGAGTTCAGATTCCCACCACAACATAGACAGGCCACAAGAGCAAGTTTTTACTATCTGATAATCACAGCAAAGGGGGAATAAGGAAGATTATCAACTCAACAGAGAAAAAAGGCAGTAAGTTTTGATGCAATACACATTACTCATGTCATCTAATGTCATTAATAACAAAGATCTAGCAAGTTTGGACTGGACAAGAAAGTTGGCTGCTCAGAAGGTTAACCAAAATAATCACAACTGTAATTGCTAAAGCTAAATTATATATATCTAAGGTGATAAAAACCTCATTTGTCAGGGGTTAATCTCCAGCTATTTGATATTAAGGGACAGTCACATGTGATAAATGCCTTATTTCTGCTAACTGTGGGGTTTCATATACCTCCTCCTGAAGCCCCTGACTCAGCATGTTGGTCTGATGAGACTGCAAGGCTGAGTCGATAAGAAAGGCACTATGATCCTATTCAAAGGCAAGAGCAATCCCATCACAAATCAAATGGGAACTGAAACCAGAAGTCATCTATTCATGTTCACACTGCTGAACACGACCTTGCTTTGGGTGTCCAGGTGGGTACATGAGCCCCACATGACTAATTCCTTGCACAGATGTGGTCATGCATTTCTGCTAATGCCTCCTGAGGATGCAGAAGCAGAGACTGAGCTGCACCTTCAAAAATTGCCTGTCTTATAAACACTTCTTTTAGCACACCAAACATGAGGGTTTGCTAGTATTTTTTTATTCTCACTGTCATTCAGTTTTTGAACTTTGTTGTGGTGTCACGTGGTGTGATGACTGATCCTGCCCATTCCTGCAGCAATCACCATCTGCATTTTCAGTAAGGTAAGTCAGCTGTCCAAGGATYATGAGGACTTCTCTTGTGGCTGTAGCCAAAACCTTTCTGATGGCATTTTTTCCATATTTGGAGAATCCTCAAGCAATATGAAAACAGGGTAAAAATACAGTTTGTTAAGAAACATGCTATCCACGAATGCAGGCTTCTAAAACTAATGATATATAAATAAGAGGTCCAATAGGAGATTCACTAAGAAAAGTCCAGGCAAAAATCGATGTTAGTAAAACTGGATAAATGGATAATCTATAAATGGATAAGGTGATGGAATCTTTTTTTAACTAGCTGGAAATAGATTTGAGCTCCTTCACAGTCTCTCTGTCATGGCTTTCCAGACTTCCTCTGTTCCCTGTGAGAGGGAACAGAGCTTTATCTCTTTGAATAAACAGCTTCCACACCTTTTATCTTCTGATGACTAATTGCCGGCAGCTCCCTTACAGTTATACAGTCTGCTTCTTGTGAAGTACARCTCTTTCTGAGAGCAAATCTTACTACAAAAATGTTATACTAAATTTACTCCTACAAAAAAACATATATTTTTGTTGTGGGGACCCCAAATCATTCTGAAATATTTTAAATGCTCCTTAAGCCTGCTATTGGAAATAACTTTGCTCCTCTTTGACAACACTTTAAACTTAATTTGTAACAATTAGAAATACGTGTTCTGACTTGTAGCCTTTCACTCATGTCTACTGTAGTTTCTCTGCTAAATGTTYCTCAAGAAAACAGGTTATTACCAAAGATTTATCTTTTCCACTTAATAAAGCAAAGACAGAAAATCTAATTCTTACTTCAGTACTTTTTTTTTGGTGTGGGAATAAAATTGAATGACAAGTTCTGGAAACGTAGCAGACATGACTCCTCACCTGAGCTAGTGTAGCATATTCCATGAGTGCTGTTACCCTGCCTCAGWCAGGGAGTGGAAGGTACTACCTCAAGACTGTCTGATGTAGCCGATATTTAAGTCAGCACATTCTTCCCCTAATGATCCCAAATGAACCAAGAGTTCATGTATTTCCATAAACTGTCTCACCAAAAAAATCAGACTGTATTTCATTATGTGCCTACATTCATCATGATGARAAAGTCAGTAGCATGCATGACATTTTCCTGTTATTTCCACTGATATAAGCTTGAGGCAACTTATTTGGTTTTAGTAAATATTACTTTTAGTGTAGAGATGTGATAATAAGAAAATGCTTAGCCCTTCAGCTCACAATCAGTACTCAGGATCTCAGAAACATCAAAACTTCTCTGGCTTCCTCTCCTTTGGAAGAATCCGTTAATAATGTTGTACCCCTTTGTCATATACCAAAGTTAAATAAATCTTTAAAGATATCCTCTCTGTTAAGATAACCATGGGAATTGAGTTACATCTGATAAATACAAAACCAGACAGTTCGGCATAATTTCAGTATTGGCAGTTGGCACAACAAATAAAAGCTCGCTAATAAGTGATGTGTAATAGTCATAAAACTGTAGTTTCCTGCCCTTTTGGAACACAGAAAATCCTTCCTTGCAACAGAACCATTTGGGTCTTTTCAAAGAGCGAGAGTGCAACACAATGTTCTCCTCTCTCTTCTCTGCTCCACGACAGAGGCAATGCTGAGTGCTGTTTTGTAAGGCTCTTGATGCATCCATCCAAACTCCTACAGACTGTGAACACATTTGCACTAACCCTGATCACATCTGACATCTGAAAAAAACAGAACCAGGCCTTGACTGCCACTTTTCTCCATGCCCAAGGCTGGACACAGGTGTGCTCTGTCCTGGAAGGGAAGATGGGAACGAGCAGCTGGGCAGCCCTTTAACAGCGCTGAGAGCAGGAACCACTCAAGGTGGTGCAGCCAGTGCTGACCCCGGACCTTTTTGCCCCTCCACCCTGATGCCCAGTTTTGATAGATGTTCAGATGCTGAATTTAAGAGAGGGACAGGGGAGGTGGGCTGAATGCAATGGGTTACTTTCTGTACCAGCCCACAGAATAAGCCCATCAGGACTATTTAGARGGTCACAAAAGTCAAGGTTAAAGGAATGCCAGTTGGTAGGAATACTTGTTACTGAACACAGTATTTAATAGTTTTCTGTATCGCTGCACTCTAAAAGAAGGCACAAAGCATCACACCACACAGTTCTGCTTTAAACAGAACAACAGTCCTTGCTCCACTTCAGCCTTCACAAGTCACAAGCACCTATATTATAATGAGATACCACCAGAAATGAGCAGGGGCTGATTCGTGGACTGCTGAAGTAGGTCTTACTGGCTTCAGTATCATTAGTTGAGCACAGCTGGCTTTGAAGAGGAAACCACAAGGTCAGTGCCAAAAGCCTCAAGTCATAAGCAGTAAAAAATGGAGAGGGGGAGGGCACTGAGTTAAATTTGTAGAATAAAGCATAAATCAGTTGGTGTTGAGATGTCTTCATCTGTATTTTATGCAGTTCACAAGGTTACTTGGGATTAGATTGAGCCTGGCTCCATGGACCAAACTTCCCTACTGCACATGTGGTCTGAAGCTGTGTGAAGGACCAGCAACTGGTCTGGATCCCTATGTTCCCTTTACGGTTTGGAAAGCAGGTTTGGTACAAACCTGGAGTAGAGGTTTCAGTTGAGTCTCCCCTAAAATGAATCTACTTGATGCGTGCTAAACTTGCTCTGTGGATGGACACAGCATGCAGCAAATCGGACAATCTGAGGATTAACTTCAAAAGCACAGTGTTGCTTCAAGCCAAAATGCTAATGCAGACACAACCGCAAAAAGATTGTTTGAAAACTTCTTATAAACCATCATGGCTTCCCTGTTGATTTCACCTTTTCCCACAYTAATATTTCTGAAGGACCAAAGAAAGCAAAAGGTCATAATGCTTTGCAACTTGTGACCAGAGCAAATATGAAAAGCTATTTTTTGTACCACTGGAAATGCTCTTTGCTATGACATTATGACTAATTAACTCATTTTTCAAGTGCCTCATTTCATCTTAAAAATAGCTAAATCAGACTATATTTTAATCCATCACCTTTTCACAGTCACCCCCGGCACAACTCTACTCTCTTGACCTTATCTTTTCAACTTCCTGCTAAGATGTGTGTTTAATGAAAGAAAAACCTGCCTAATTTTCAAACTTAGATCCAGTTCTTTCCCTATCGCAGTCATCAGCTAATTTCCTTAAAACATCATCACATAATCAAAGAGGACTCTGGGGACCAGTGTCCTAACCCTGTCCTGTCTGACAGATGGAAGATTCCTTTCTTACAAGTCTAAAGCTCAAGGTTGACAGGAGTCCTTCAGGGAACAATACTCATTTTTTCCAAGCCCATACCAGCTCCAGGTCAAATATGGCACTAACTATTAAAAAAAAAATGTTTGCAAGAGGCA